>NC_056735.1:1891713174-1891825674 GCF_019279795.1 Protopterus annectens
AGTGTATACTTTCTTACCCCATCTATCCAGCACCCTGGAGTCTTTATCAGAGGGAGTAGGATTTTTGGCAGTAGTAGCCTTGATGTCATTGGGTCCCTGTGAAATGGTCTCAGGATCCGCAGTAGGATTTTTAAAAAGGAACTTGTGGGAGTCAGGAACCCTGTAATATCTATCAGGTTTTCTGGGAGCAGGAGGTAGAGTCAGGGGCCAAGCCAGATTCAGAAAAGGCATCATCAACAATGTCTAGTACAGGAGGGATAGCTAAAGGCCTGTGCTGGGGCAGGAGTAAGAAATCCCTACGCCTCTTTTCAGAATCAGAGTAATCCTGGCTTTCCCAGTGAAAATGCTCCCCGAGAGTATGCAGGGTTTCATCAAAAAAGAAATCTTCGGGGGGGGGGGGCAGAGGGAATAAGAGTCCTCTGCATCAGAATCCTCATAGGTAGATTAGGGTAAATCCTGGTCATCAGAGGAAACAGAAAATTCAGAATCCTGGTCAGTAGTAGTACAAGCAAATTCAGTCCTAGGTCTCTTAGAGGGGGGAAGGTTGGCTTCCCGATTAAAGTAATAAAGTCTTCAGCCATTCTTATCCATTTTTTAGGCATAGAGGCCTGACCATGCGGTCTGGGTGGTTTTTTAGGCATAGTTCGAGTTTTAGGCCTTGAAGAAGACTGAGTCTGTTTAATATGCAAGTCAGTTGGCCTGAATACACCCTCAGAAGCCAGTGTCTGCACAGCGGCTCCGGACTCATCCAAGGTAGAGACATCCGCAGGTTCCACAGATGAAGCATCTCGCGGAATACCGGACTCCGAATGGGTCTTAGTAGAGGTCTGCGAATCTGAACTAGTGGATATCAGGGGCTGCGAAAGCGCCTCACTGAGTACAGGCGAACTGGCGACTGGCTTAGGAGAAGCGTCGTTGGCAGCTTTGGACCTAGGCGGCCTGTCTCTATCTTTACGTTTTTTCAGAATGTCAGTAGTCAGATGGCTTACCGAAGACATATCTGGATAATTGAACAGAGTACCAAAATATTTAGAAGTGTAAATATACAGACGACGAAAATGCCGTTGCTTAAATAAGGCACAAAACCGACAATGAGGTGCATCATGGTCAGGGCCTAGGCAAGGAATACAGTACAAATGAAAATCTTTGAGGTATTTAGCACTCAAGTGTGGGGTCATTTACTGCACTGTTCTAACTTGTTGATGCTTGTGAACCTCTGCTTTCCTTAAAAAAAAAACAAACAAAAAATCTTGCTTTTTCCCACTTTTCTGGGATTTAAAAAAGTTCTGTTACAGATTTGTTGTTCTGAACTGTTTGTAAGTTTCTTGGAGGCCATTGTTTGCTTGGGCTAAAGGGAAGTCTCTGTGTTCATCAGTGGCAGTGATAAACATTGGAGCAGCCTGCCTGCCCCTGTGGGAGTGGTTACTGCCTTGAAACTGTAGTTTTATTGGCCATTTTGGGTCAATTCCTAACTCCTTGATCTCCCTCTCTTAAAACCAGATTGCCTCGTGGTTTTGGCGTCTTTTTGGACTTGATGGCTGTTGGTGAAGCACCCACCAAGAGGAGAAAACGCTGAGAGAAGAAAGGAGCCACTTTTGAGATTTTAAGTATTTTGCTTCAGATTGTTAAGTTTTTCTGCATTGCCGCCTACTTTTGAGCATTTTCTGGCTTGTTAAACTTGATTTCTGTGTTGGTAACTGTATTTAGAACACAACCTAGAGCTGATTACTGAATTTCCTGCCTGCACTTATTTTTAAAATCGTTTTTTTCTTAAAACTTGCATTTTATCTGTCTCTGGCCTTTCACTCAAGTGTGGGGTCATTTACTGCACTGTTCTAACTTGTTGATACTTGTGAACCTCTGCTTTCCTTAAAAAAAACAAAAAAATCTTGCTTTTTTCCCCACTTTTCTGAGATTTAAAAAAGTTCAGTTACAGATTTGCTGTTCTGAACTGTTTGTAAGTTTCTTGGAGGCCATTGTTTGCGTGGGCTAAATGGAAGTCTCTGGGTTCATCAGTGGCAGTGATAAACATTGAGCAGCCTGCCTGCCCCTGTGGGAGTGGTTACTGCCTTGAAACTGTAGTTTTATTGGCCATTTTGGGTCAATTCCTAACTCCTTGATCTCCCCTCTCAAAACCCTCTTTTGCACGGTTTTGCGCATTTTTGCACATAGCGCAACATCGGGCAGTGCTGCCTAATTGGGTTTAAACTATTCCTGGCTCCACAAAGTCTGCTCTTCACTTTTTCCCTTAGAACTGCTCTCTCAAATTAAGCACCATATTCTCATTCAAAGGCCCCTCACTGGTCCAAATAAGTAATTTTACAAGTTAGCACTAATAAACCATAAGCACTACTTACTCTTACACTCTCTCCGATTACCTTGTCCCTTATTGGTCCATTTTAATTCAGTTCCCTGTATTACTCTAGCATGTCCAAAGGTCAGTCAATGGTTTCCTCTCCAGTCCAGCTGGTGAATCTGGGAATTTTGAGGCAATGTTACAACTGTCTCATGTACACGGACAACCCTCTCCTCCTCCAAACAGGTTCAAATATATGAGAGAGATGCAACCATATAGCCAAACTGGAGGCTGAGCTCTCTCATCTCAAAACTGGTGTAACCAGTCAGGAGGAGAAGGTAACCTCACACAACACAATTCCAGTATCACATAGTCCCACCACAACAGCGAACCAAACACACAAAAACATACTCGGAGGCTCTAAATAAAAATCTGCCTAAGCAACAGGGACCTCCAAAGCAGACATCCAAGCAAACACTACCCCAAAACAAAACACGTACAACACATAGCACACAAAGTCAGTGTGCCAAGCAGTCACAGCCCTTAAGGCTGAATAACACACCTGATACTCTTGTAATAGGTGACTCTATTGTCAGACACACTGACGTCCCGCTCACCAGGCTGAATAAAGAGAAGGTCACAGTGAGCTGTCGGGCGCTAGGATCAGCCACATAACGCAAGCACTCAGGTCACTCCAAAGCAAATACAAATATGACTCCGTCATTGTACATGCTGGCGTGAATGACCCGAGACGTACCTCCCTCGACTACATGAAAAGAGACAGAGGAGCTCTCTGATCATGTAGCCCAGGCCGGTATGACCCTGACCTTGAGCAGCATCTTACCCTCACCTAGAATGATGCCACAGTATAAAGACAAAATGATCGATTTTAACAATTGGCTAAAATTTTGGTGTCATTCAAAGGGGATCCAGTGTCTGTCAGCCTGGGATGACATGCTCGACAAGCCACGTTGCTTCGCTAGGGACGGCTTGCACCTGTCACCCCTGGGCTTTCGGATATTGGCAAAGGCTCTTGCCACCCCATAGTGCCTTATTTAGGCAAGGCTCAAAAGTCAAACCCACCTCCATAGACAGCACAAGGAACAAGAAACTAAGGGTAATGCTGCTAAACGCCAGAAGTCTTAACCTCAAGATGCATGCACTCGAAGCTCTCCTCAGTATGGAGAACATCGATATCTGTGCAGTGACAGAAACCTGGTTCAAGGCTCCAGAGAGCACCCCAGCACTACCAGGTTATACCTCATATCATGCTTTTCGGCCCCAAAACCCGGACCGAACCACAAAAGGAGGGGGAGTTTCCATATTTAATAAGGATATCCACACCTCCAGGTTAGTGGCATTGCACGAAGTACTGGAGACCATCCATGTGCAACTGACAGTGGGCAAGACTGCTTTTCAGTTTATAGCATCCTACAGACCACCCTCTCAAAGTCAGGAATCCCACTCGGCTTTCCTGAAAACATTGGAGAACATGAAGATCTCTCCGAACACCATTATACTGGGTGACTTCAACTACCCAAACATAGACTGGGAGCATTACTCAAGCCCCAGCACCTTAGCCCAAAGGTTCCTGGAATTTATAAACTCAAATGCTATGGAACAACTAGTCACCACTCTCACAAGAGGGGAAAACATACTAGACCTGATCATTACCAACATGGGGACTCTATGCTCCATACCACCACAAGTATATCCCTCATTGGTAAGATCAGACCATAACTTAATTTCACTGGATATCCACATCCCGACCCCACCCCCAGCCCAGAAAACCACAGTGAAAAACTTCTCAAAAGCGAACTTCACACTTCTCAAAACCAAAGTGGAATCCTTAAAGGCCCCCAGGGCCAGTAGAAACTACGGCCCAAACTGCAGAATCCTATATAAATGCATTCTACGGACATCTCCAGGAATGCATGGATCATGCTATCCCAAACAAAATCAAGACCCAATCATCCAAAGGCAGGCATCCAGTCTGGTGGACCCCAGCCATAAATAAACTGTACAACAGAAGGAGGAAGCTACTACATGATAGAGCAAAATCCCTAAAAGGGAAGGCATCTCTGATCAGTACTAGCAAAAAATTACGATCCCTCAAAATCCTCCAAGGCCAGCTTAGAGAGAAAAATTGCACAGGACACTAAAGACAATCATAAGGCTTTTTTCAGTTATGTTAGGAACCTGGGATGCAACTCCCAGACTTGTTCTGAGTTGATTCTAAGCGACAAAAAATACACTGAACCCCACAGACATTGCTAATATCCTGGCAGACAGGTTCAGTGCAAACTTCTCCACCCCCTCCCCCCCAAAAGAGCAAGTATCTATCCCGGCAGAGTGCAGCCTCCCAAACATCTCTGATGCTCAGGTGAAGGCCGCTCTCTCCAAAGCAAAAAACACTGCTTCCATGGGACCAGATGGCGTCCCGGGTTGCGTCCTACATGAACTCCAAGAACTAATCCCTCAAGTAAAACTGCTGTACAATCTCAGCCTCACTACAGGATATGTGCCCAAAGAATGGCGTACAGCAACAGTGGTCCCACTCCACAAAGGTGGCGCCTCTGCGGACCCTGGAAACTATCGCCCCATAAGCCTGACTAGCCTAATCTGCAAGGCTATGGAGAGGATCATCATGGAACTCAAAGACACTGGGGACCTAGAGACACTAGATCCTACCCAATTTGGCTTAGTCAAGGGCAGATCCTGCCTTTTGAACCTGGTCAACTTCTTCGAAACAGTCACCAAGGCCATAGATGAAGGGAAGGTAGTCCACACAGCCTATCTGGACCTCGCAAAGGCATTTGACACAATACCCCACTCGGGCATCATAGATAAGCTATCCAGCCTAAATATAAACCCCTATGTCACAAGATGGGTCGCAAACTGGCTCAAAGACAGAACCCACAGAGTCAGAGTTGCTGGAGCCATGTCAGACTCGAAACCGGTCACAAGTGGCATCCCACAAGGTTCTGTCCTGGGACCTCTCTTGTTCGGTATTTACTTTTCTGAGGTACAGGCCAACGTGGGAGGGCTATGGCTCACCAAGTTCGCAGATGACTGCAAACTGGGCGCCATAATCGACTCTCCAGCTGACACAAACATCCTTCAAAAAGGTCTAGCAGAGACGGATAACTGGTACCAGAGCCATGGTCTAAAACTAAATGCTTTAAAGTGTATAGTCATACCCTTTGGCAAAAACAATGTGCCCACAAATTACCACCTAGGAGGTAACCCATTAAGTACAGAGAAAAGGGATCTGGGGACCCAAAAGTTGATAGCAATCTCTCCTTTGACAACCACATTGCCAAAGTGGTTAGGAAGACCTTCTACATAGCCCACCTCATCATGAAAAGATTCACATCTAGATCAAGAGAGGTAATCGTGCCCCTTAATTCATCCCTCATCAGGCCCATCATAGAATACAATGCCCCCTTTGGGATGTACCTTACCCGACACCTGCAGCAATTAGAAAGACCCCAAAAGTACCTCACCAGGAGGATCAAGGGACTCAAACAGATGCCATATGCTGCTCGGTTAAAAAAACTCCAGCTCTACTCAGTTGCATACCGCCTGCTTCGAGGCGATCTATGCCTGACATATAAAGCTATGTCCAGCCCAGAATTAATGGACATGCTCCATCTCAGTAAATCTAAATCCCTTAGAGCCACGCGCTCGAGGGACTTGAACCTCAGCACAGAAATAAACAGAACATGCTGGAAGGACAGATTCATAACCCAGAGGCTCCCTTCGCTCTGGAATAGAATTCCAATTCATGTTAGGCAGAGCACCTCACGGACTCTCTTCAAGAAGAATCTTGATGAGTGGATGGGGGGTCGTAGGTTTGTCCCGGGGATTACTTCCATGTCACTATTAGACAGAGGCACAGTAAACTAAACTTTAAAAAGGGCACAGTATACTCAAATCAAGGGGTGGCGTAAGCCAAACACAATCGGGCTAAGCTTATAAATGCCCCAGGGCAGATAGGTTCATAGGTTCATACTAGGCTATTTGCTATCCACAAGAAATACAATTATTGACTTTTACTGACGTCGGAGCAAGAAAAAGTTTCCCCAACGGGGTACTTGGCTTTAACTTAAGGCTTCAGTTCTGAAACTCGAAAACGAAAATTTCAAGAGTCGGCCGACCGGCACTTGCGAACTGCTTCAGGCACCGCACGGCAAGAAAGACTGATGTAATGGTGTCGGCTGCATGCTTTATATCCCTGACTACCTGACATCATGGAAGATGAGACAGCAACTGACCCAAGACTTTGATAATCAAGCCGACTGAGAGCTACTGCAAGCAGACAACCCAAATGTGATGACCGCAACAGTGAAACACAAAGAACATCTGTTTGATCAAAGGGTGTGAGAAAAGGGGCTGCTCAGTGTGAAAATGAGCAGAAACAGCAGAGGAATGAATTTTTAGAGGAGAAACAGAGGCCACTGTTTAGTAGGTCAGCTAATTAATCCAGGATGACAGGGAGGGAGGGCTGTGCCGTATTGGCTCCCTTAGCCTGGATCCAGGTGCAGAACCTTTTCCATTTATCAGCTTAAGACTTTCTGGTGCTACAGTGTCTGGCCTCACGGATAACATTCAGAACCCGTTTACTGTGGCTGGCAGACTGGTTCGGGGTTAGGGAATAAGCCAAGCTGCCAAATTGAGTGCCTGCAATTGGGGATACATGAATTCTCCTTCCCTCTGGGTTAGGAGGTTTGGAATCAGAGGAAGACGCCATGGAGGCAGCAGTGACCGGCTCCACAGCAAGGGGTACCAGTGTTGCCGGGGCCAGTCTGGAGCTATAAGAATGGTCCTTGATTTTTTCCCTTATTTTGAGCAGCACCCTGGGGATGAGAGGTAGGGGAGGAAAGGCATGGACTGACAGATTGCCCCAACGGAAGGACAGGGCATCCACTTTCCAAGCCATGCAGTGATGCTCCCTGGTGCAGAATTTGCTGAGCTAAAGGTTGGTGTGGGAGGCAAAGGGTCGACCTGTGGGGTTCCCCATTTCGGAGTTATTAGGGTGAAGGTACATCTATTGAGTTGCCATTCCTGTGGTTCCAGAAGATTTCTGCTTAATTGATCTGCTAAAGAGTTGAGACAGCCTGGTAGGAATTGTGCTAACAGGTGTAGTTGCATGGCAGATGCTGTGTGCCAAAGGGTCATGGTCAGCCTGCATAGTGGGTAGGAGTGAGCCCCTCCCTGCTTGTTGATGTACCACATCACAGTGGTGTTGTCCGTTTTAATCAGGAGTGTGCCTGGAGAGAGAAGGGGCTTGAAAGCTATGAAAACGTGCTGCACAGCCATCATCTCTTTTTGATTGATGTGCAGAGGGATTTGCTGTGGGCTACATTGGCCCTGTATGCACCTGCCGTCCAGGTGTGCAGCCCAAGGATAGTCTGATGCGTCTGTGGTGAGGGTATGGGTGGGGGGTCGTGAGGAAGGCAGTCCCTTGTTGAGGAGCATGCTGTTGCCCATCAAAGAAAATCTTTTCTGAGGCAAGGAATTATAGGTAGTAGAGTTTTCCAGGTCTTGACAGTGTTGACACCAAAGGCTCTTTGGGTACCACTGAAGTTTGCTCATATGCAGTCTGGCATATGGAATGAGTAGTACGCAAGATGCTATGAACCCCAGAGCTTGCAGGGTCTTCCTTGCAGTTAACTGGGGCCTGGTGGCTAGTTGAAAGAAGTAGGTTGTCAAGACAATTTGTTTCTCTGGTGTAAGGTATGCCATCTGTGATGCTGTGTCCAGACTTGCTCCCAGGAAGATTATTCTTTGGGTAGGCACCTGTTTGGATTTCTTTTCATTGATATAGTGTACCCTAGGGAGGGTCTTTACAAAGGCCAGGTGCTTGAGCAGCTTTTCCTGGCTGTCTGCCTGAATAAGGCAGTCATTTAAGTATGGGTAAATCTGAATATTTCTTTTGTCTGCAAAAGGCAATGGCCGGAGCCAAACATTTTGTGAAAAGTCTGGGAGCAGTAGATACGCCAATGGGAAGCGCGGAGAAGTGTAAGTTTTGAGATCCTGCCCTGAAGCTGAGATATTTCCTGCATGATTACCTGATAGGAATGTAGAGGTAGATCTCTCTTAGATGTAGGGTGGCTAGCCAAGCATCCTTGGAGAGCATTGGCAGCAGCTGCTGGAGGGTGAGCATTTTGAATTTTGGGATCACTAGGAAGGTATTTAGAATGGACAGATCGGGGATGAGGCGCCAGGTGCCCTCTTTTACTGGGTACCAGAAAAAGTCTTTAGTAGAAACCTTGGCCTATCTGTTCTGCAGGAACATGTTCTACTGCCCTCACAGAGAGCAGGGAAAGGATTTGATTTTGAACCTCTGCCCACTGATTTGGTGGTAGATCTGGGAACCCTTTTGGGGTTGGAAGGGTGTAGAAGGAAAATTTATACCCCTGAGACACAATGTTCAGAACCCAGTGGTCCTTGGTAATGGTGGCCCAGGTGCTTGAGTGAAAGGAGTTTTCCTCCTAGGGGTAAGTGAAGGTGGGCGGAGGGAGGGGAGTTTCTGTGAGTTCTTACCATAACGGGGTGGCTTAGAACTCATTGGTTTTGAAGTGGAGGTAATCCACTGCTTACATCTCTGCATTCCCCCTAGGGCTGCTGTCTGGGGGGGGGGTCTGTTTCCATGGGACCTAGGCTGGGCCTGTTTACTGGGAGCAGGACTAGTGGTTGGAGAGACTATGCCTGCTGAACCTAGGGGGCTGAACCTGCAAGAAATCCTCAACTGTTTGCATAGATTTAGCTTTTTTCTTCCATCTTTTTTAAGACCTCTTCTGCCTTTGTGCCAAAGAAGTTATCTTTGTGCAAGGCGGCATCCAACAATTTAGATTTGACATGGTCTGGCAGGGGCTGTTCCTTAAGCCATGCATGACTTCTAATGACAGATCCAGTGACTGCTGCCCTGCAAGAAGCTTCTAGGGCATCAAAACCACAGTGCAAGGTGTGTTGAGTTACTTGACTTGCAGAATGCATTAACTCTTGTAAATCTTTAGATTCTGCCCAAGGAGGAAAGGAAGACATTTTTTATTTAAGGAGTTCCAATGTATGTTGCTGAAATTTCCGCATATGGAACTGACCATTTAGTGCCCTGATAGCAAGAGTAGCTGAGGTGCATACTTTTTTACCCCATCTGTCCAATGCTCGGGAATCCCTGTCTGAGGGGGTGTGATTCTTAGCAGAGGCAGCTTTAATCCCCTTTTGGCCCTTGAGAAGTGACCTCAGGGTCAGCTGTTGGATTTTTAAAAAGATATTTCTGAGAGTCAGGAACTCTATAGTACCTGTCTGGTTTTCTGGGAGCAGGAGGAAGGGCGTTGGGAGTCTAGCCAGATTTGAGGAAAAAAATCCTCCACAACATCCTGGACTGGGGGGGATGGCCAAGGGTCTGTGTTGTGGAAGATCCAGGACTGGGGGGGATGGCCAAGGGTCTGTGTTGTGGAAGATCTCGGACTTCCCAGAGTCTCTTTTTAGACTGAGGATAGTCCTGACTCTCCCATTGGAAATGCTCCCTTAAAGTATGCAGAGTTTCACCAAAGGAAAAATTCTCTGGGGGAGAGGCTGAAGGAATGGAATCCTATGCATCAGAATCCTCATAAGTGGAGAGGGGTTGCATGTCTTCATATTCAGATGCATCAGATTCATCTGACTTGTTCAGACAAAACTATAGGGGACAGATCTCTTTTCCTTTTGGAGGGCGTAGCTTGGCTTCTCCTGATCAGCATGATAAGGTCTTCTGCCATTTTAATTATTCGAGACTGAGGCAAGGTAGCAGGCACCTGAGAGTGGGTCATTTTTTTTGGGTGTGGTTCGTACCCTGGCCCTAAGAAACTATAATTTTTGAAAGAACAGTAGTCCCGAAAGAAGACATCTCTTTGTGCTGAGATTCAGCAGTGCGAAGTACTTCCTCGGAAGCAGGTGCCTGCGCAGCTAGAGATGACCGCAGGATCCTTACTCAGAGTTTTGAGGCATACCAGACTCCGAAAGGGTCTCTGAAGCGGCCTGCGAATCAACAGAAGCAGGCATCAGGGGCTGCGAAAGCACCAGAGTATCGAAGACTGACTACTAGCTTAATGGAAGTGTCATCGGTATATGGACCTGTGCGGTCTACCTTTACGTTTTTTCAGAAGATCTGCTGTCGGATGGCTTACCAAAGCCATATCGGAATTAGAGGACTGTAAGCTAAAATATCTGGCTACAACAAGGGCCCGACAATGGACAGTTCTGGCATTGAACAAAGCACAGAAGCGACAACGGGGGACATCGTGGTCTGGGCCGAAACAGTGACGCAGTAAGAGTGGAAGTCTTGGTATGGTATTTGCTTTCCACTAGCGAGACAATTAACTTTTTCTGACATCGGTTAGTGCAAGAAAAAAGGATACCAAATGGGGTAGTTAACTTTAGAAGACTTCAACTTCAATTCGGTAGACGAAAACTCAGGTAGCGGCTGACCGGCACTCGTGCGAACTGCTCCTGCTTCGGGCTCCATGGCAAGACAGACTGGTGTAATGGGGTCGGCTGCTTTATTTTATACTACTGACAACCTAACGTCAGTCCTCAAGCGACCACAACCGATGCAGAAATACTAAGTCTCTGGTATTCGGGCCGGTCGAGGGCTACCCTGGCAGGGATAAACCAAATGTGATGACTGCAACAGTGAAACACGAAGAACATCTAGAGTTATTGAAGCCACAGGGATCCCAGAGCCTGAAGGACCAAGTGTGCCGAAATTCATTGTCTTTACGTTCAGGATCGCGCCTATAAATTTTAAAATGTCCGAGTCTGTTCTGTGTGAGATTTTTTTTTTTTTTTTTTTATAATTTATAGTTATCCCCAGATTGGAATGGGTCTGAATAACCTGGAATCTTGCCTCCAATAATTGTTGCTTGGTGGGGGCAGAAATGAGACAGTCATCTACATACAGAAGCACTTGGAATCCCTGCAGTCTCAGGTGAGCTGCTACCACTGCCATACACTTGGTGAACACTCTGGGGGCTGTGGTGAGACCAAAGGGCAAAACTTTGAATTGATGAGGACTGGCTCCCAGCCAGAAGCAAAGGAACCTTCTGGATTGCTTGTTCATCTTTATACGGTAGTATGCATCCTGAAGATTTATGGAGTATATCCAGTCATCCTGTTCCAGAAAAGGAGGACTGGACTGAACCGTGACCATCCAGAATTTGGTGCTTTGAGCCAATTTGTTCAAAACGATGAGATCCAAAAAGTCCAGTCTTCTTTGGCACTAAAAAGAATCTCGAGTAAGTTCCGGATTCTCTGTGGTCTGGTGGGACTTCTTGGATGACTCTTTAGCAGCTTTTGTATTTGCAGTGCTGCTTGTTCCCTCTTACTGGGTGGAGCATTGGGGATTTTTCTGTGAACAGGAGGGAGAGGAAATGGTAAATATAACCTCAGGAAATGATCCTCTGCACCCAGGTATCAGATGTTATTTGTAGCCAGACTCTCCGATTCAGGAACAATCTACCCGGATTGCTTCAAGAGGATGACAACCAAAGCCTCCTTTCAGGAGCTTTGGAAGGGCCTCCCAAAGAAGGTATCTCCAGATCCCTGGTTTTGCGTCTACCATTATAGTTCCTTCCTCTTCCACATGTGCCCTGAAAAGGTCCTTGGGATTTTTTGAACCACATTTTTCCACTTTTCCTCCAAATCCTGGAAAGGGATCTCTGGGGAGTGGAAAAACATACACCCACAGCAGACAAGGTCTTTCCATCTTTCTCATATCTGGATAAAGTGTCTTACCCAAGGGCCAAACAAGGATGCATCATCAAAGAGTGTTGACAAAAGAAGACTTGAAGGGCTCCACAAAAATCACACTAGTGCATCCAGGAGTGTCTCCTTATGGAAATGCCTGAACCTACAGCTTGTCATCCCTTCGGCTACATGTGAAAAGAGCCTCATGGATGAACTGGATATTGATTGTAAAGTAGCCAACTAAGAGACAGATGCCTGGACTTCCTCAGAAATGGACTCTGCGAGGGTATCTGAAAGTTCTTTGATCAGGTCCCTCTCTGCAGTCTCATAAAATGTACCAGGCAATTCAAAGACCATAAAGCAAAGGTTGATGAGGCATAAACTTGTTTCCTGAATCTATCCGTCACCAGAGACTCCTTGGCAAGTTCCTTCTTAGATGCTACCACCATGACTACTGCATCAACAGGCAAACATTTAGACCAAAATTGCTTATCTTATGGAGTCGCCATAATTTTGTCTAGTCTCCAGGGAATCGGTTCAATGGTATCAGGTGCCTTCCATATCTGCTGAGAGATCAACTCAATGAGCTCATCAGCAGGTGAAGTTACCCAAGAGGTAGATGGGAGAGTACCAAAAGCCTCCAGGTACACACAGTCCTCAGGTGAAGGATTGCTGGACTTCCAGTCACCTCTCTGTTTTAAGATTTCTAGGATGTCTCCAAAGGAGACATCAGGAGGAGACTTTGGGGATCCTTCACCTTCATCGGTTGGTGTCTTCAGTGATGGATTCTTCCAAGGAATCCAAGTGCTTCCTCTTACACTTCTTCCTAGGGACCTCGGTTAGTGGGATTCTCTGGAGAGGTGTCAGAAGAAGAGGGGAATGCCCTGTTGGGAAGCCTGGGGTTTTGCTACTCGCTGTCCTTGTGAAGAGAAGGGTTGAGGCTCTGTACACAGACGGCTGAGGACCCGGTGGGCAGGAACCATCTGCATTTCTGGAACAGACAGGAGACTCTCCAAGACATCAAAAGCAGACCTCCCCAGAGAGGAATAGGACGGTCTCAGAAAAAACAGTCCTCTGAACCATAGCCCTTTCCTGTTCTGAAGAGAGTCTCCCAAAGATCGAAGCCAGAGCTAAGCTCATCTATGCTGAAGCTCTAGCCACAGTGAAGGCCCCAAAAACTTCAGTTTTGACTAGGGCTCAGAGCCGACCAGAGAAAGTACAGTTGTGTACCCTTACCATAAATGTACATGTTAGAGTGTATTCATTGTTGCAGTCATCACACTTGGGTTATCTGCCTGCAGGCAGCCCTCAGTTGGCCCAAATACCAGAAACTTAGTATTTCTGCGTCGGTTGCTGTCACTCCAGGACTGACGTCAGGGGTACAAAAACAGGCGGCCGATGCCATTACATCAGTTTTTCTTGCCCCAAATATCAGGACTCCCCACCACTACCACCCACCGAAATAGGGAGCTAAGTTGTAGTGGGAAAAACAACAGTAAAGTAAATACCAATAGCCCTGTAAGGGGGAGAGAGACAGAGAGACAGAGAGACAGAGAGACAGAGAGACAGAGAGACAGAGAGACAGAGAGACAGAGAGACAGAGAGACAGAGAGACAGAGAGACAGAGAGACAGAGAGACAGAGAGACAGAGAAGGAGGCTGGAAAACCAGGACGGCAACAGTGAATACACTAACATCTACATTTATGGTAAGTGTACACAACTGTACTATGTTCTTCATGTTTCACTGTTGCAGTCCTCACACTTGCGTTGATTTCCAAAGCTGAAGAAAGGGTAGAGGCAGTCAAGAAGAGTTGGGGCTGGCTAGTATGCCCTGCAGGACTGCTGTTGCAAAACCTGTCCTGGATTTGGAAGAGATAGGCAGGTGGTAATGCTTGGTGATGGTGTGTACAGAACTGCTGATAGCAGCTTCCAAAATGCCCTTGGTAGGGACTCCCCTGAGGAATGCTGTAGAGGTAGAGCTTGCCCTAGTGGAATGTGTTCTGACCCCCTGAGGGGTTGATTTCCCATGGTGTTTGTAGCAGAAATGGATACAGTGTGCTATCCATTTGGAAATCGTTGGTTTTGAAATGGCCTTGCCCTCTGCCCCAAGTGCAAAACTGACTAGTAACTGGTCAGATTTCCTGAAGGGCTTAGACCCATCAATGCAGAATTTGAGCTGTCTGTGCATATCCAAGGAGTGCAGGATCCTTTCCCCTTTATTTTGAGGATTAGGGAAGAAGGTTGGCAAATGGATAGATTGGGTGAGAAGCACATTGGACACCACTTTAGGCATAAAGAAAGGGTTAGCCCTGAGGGAGACCCTGTCAGCATGAAAATAATGAAAGGTTCTACAGCCATAAGTGCTTGTAGCTCAGACACTCTTCTAGTTGATGTGATGGCCAGAAACTGTTTTCCAAGAGAGGAATTTTAATTCTGCTGATGCTGCAGGCTTCAAAGGGGGGAAGCATGAGCTTTTCCAGTACAAAGTTAAGGTCCCAAGAAGGGGTGGGTGCTCTCCTTGGTGGATTTAAGTTGTTTGCCGTTCAGGAACTGTTTGATGAGAGGGTGAGAGAAGAGAGGTGGCTCAATCTTGTAATGAGCCGAGACGGCAGTGGCATGTTCCAAGAGAGGAATTTTAACTCTGCTGATGCTGCAGGCTCAAGGGGGGGGGGGTGCAAGTTTTTCCAGTACAAAGTTAAGGTCCCAAGCAGGGGTGGGTGCTCTTCTTGGTGGCTTTAAGTTGCTTGCCGCTCTCAGGAACTGTTTGATGAGAGGGTGAGAGAAGAGAGGTGGCTCAGTGTTGTAATGAGCCAAGATGGCAGCAGCATGGATCTTAATGAAGAAGGATAGGCCTCTGTGGATTAGATCTGCAAGGTAATCCAGGATTAGAGGTCAGGAGGGCAGTGCTGGGCCCTCTCCTTTAAATTGAATCCAGGAACAATATCAATACCTTTTTCCACTTATCAGCATAGGATTTCCTTGGACTGGGTCTTCTGGCTTCAAAAGTGACGTCCAGCACTTGCTTGCTTAGGCCGGTCACTGGGGGAGAATTCAAGGAATAAGCCAGGCTGCAAGATTCAGGGTTTGCAGGTGCTGATGCAAGATCTGTCCCCCCTGCTCAGTGAGGAGGGTTGGGATCTGTGGTAGGTGCCAAGGTGGCACCAGTGACTGGCTGCACAGTAGTGGGTACCAGTGCTGGCATGGCCAGTCTGGGGCAATCAGGATTGCCCTTGGTCTGTCCTGTCTTATTTTGAGTAATATTCTTGAAAGCAGAGGCAGAAGGGGGAAATGCATAAATTGAGAGGTTTACCCACTGGAAGGATAGGGCATTCACTTTCCAGGCCCTGCTGTGAGGTGTCCTGGTGCAGAATTTGCTGAGCTGGTGATTGTAGGGGGTGGCAAAGAGATCCAACCTCTGGGGTCCCCCCATTTCTGAGTCAGAAGGTTGAAGGTGCTGGGCTCTAATTGCCACTCATGGGGGTCTAGGAGATTTCTGCTTAAGTCATCTGCCAGTGAGTTTTGTTTGCCTGCCAGGAATTGAGCTTGCAGATGGACCTGCATGCCCAAGGCCGTGCTCCACAGGGCCATGGCTAGCCTGCAGAGTGGGTTCCCCCTGCTTGTTGATGTACCACATAACTTATTACCAGGTGTCCTGGTGAGAGTGGGGATCTGAAAGCTGTAAGAGCATGCTGCACAGCTAGCACTTATTTCTTGCTGATGTGCAGATGAAATTGACTTGGGTTCCAGTGGCCCTGAATCCACTTGCCGTCCATGTGTGCCCCCCAGACATAGTCTGATGCGTCTGTGGTTAGGGTCTGGGCAGTGTGGGTTTGAGTAAACGGGAGTCCCTTGTTGTGGTTGCATGCTGCTGCCCACCAAAAAAACTCTGTCCTTAAGGTATGATAGGAATGACTGTTTCCAGGTCCTGAGAATATTGGCACCAAAGACTTTCAAGTACCACTGAAGTTTCCTCATATGCAGTCTGGCATATGGAATTAGTAGGATGCAAGAGGCCATGAACCCTAGGGCCTGCAGGATTTTCCTTGCAGACAGCTGGGTTCTGGTGGCCATTTGAGTAAAATAGTCTGTCAGATGGGCGAGTTTTTCCGGAAAGAGGAATGCCATCTGGGATGCTGTGTCCAAGCTTGCTCCCAGGAATACAATATTTTGACTGGGGACTAGTTTTGATTTCTTTTCGTTGATGGTGTACCCCAGGGAGATTACAATATTTTTCACCAATGTCAGATGCTGCAAAACAGCATTTCCTGTCTGTCTGAATCATCGTTGATGGTGTACCCCAGGGAGGTTACAATATTTTTCACCAATGTCAGGTGCTGCAAAACAGCATTTCCTGTCTGTCTGAATCAGGCAGTCATCCAAGTACGGGTAAATTTGAATACTTCTCTGTCTGCAGTAAGCAATGGCTGGAGCCAGGCATTTTGTGAATACTCAGGGAGTAGTGGATAAGCCAAAGAGAAGTGCAGAGAACTGATAATGCATAGATCCTGCCCTGAAGCGAAGATATTTCCCGCACGACTCCCTTACAGGGATGTGCAGATAGGCTTCTTTTAAGTCTAGGGTGACTAACCAGGCATCTTTGGCTAGCATAGGTAGAAGCTGCTGCAGGGTGAGCATTTTGAATTTTGGTACCACCAGGAAGGTGTTGAGAGTTCAAATATCGAGGATTGGGTTCCAAGTGTCCTCTTTTCTGGGTACCAGGAAAAGTCCGGAATAGAATCCTTGACCCATCTGTGCCGCAGGAACAGGCTGAATTGCCCTTATAGAGAGAGCAGGGATTGAACATGGTTTTGTGCCTCTGCCCACTATTTTGGAGGAAGGTCTGGGAACCCTTTTGGGGTTGGCAGTGAGTGGAAGTAGAATTTGTACCCCTGGGATACAATTGTTGAGGACCCATCGGTTTTTGGTGATGGACATCCAGTTTTTTACATGAAGGGCAAGTTTTCCTTCTAGGGGCACAAGCGGCTGGGCAGAGGTGGGGAGTGGAGTAGAGAAGTCATTGTGAGGTCTTACCGTAGGGAGGTGGCTTGGCATTCCCTGCTTTGGGGGTAGGGGCACTCCACTGCTTTGATCGCTGCATACCCTGAGACTGTAGTCTGGGTGGTCTGTTTCCCCTGGGTCTAGTTTGAGATGGTCTGGAGTGGGCTGGAAAGGACCAGTGTTTCGAGGGGCAATGCCTACTGAATCTAGGAGGCTGCATGTGTAAGAATTCTTTAACTGCATAGATTTAGCTTTTTCTTCCATCTTTTTAAGAACCTCTTCTGCTTTGGTGCCAAAACAGATTGTCCTTGTTCAAAGGAGCGTCTAATAACTGATTTGACATGGTCTGGCAAGGTCTGCTCCTTAAGCCAAGCATGTCTTCTCAGTACAGAACCAGTGACGGCTGCCCTGGCAAGATGCTTCTAGGGCGTCAAAGCCACACTGCAATGTATGCTTGCTGACTTGGCTTACAGAATGCTGCAATGTATGCTTGCTGACTTGGCTTACAGAATGCAGAAGTTACTGCAATTCTTTACTTTCTGCACAGTCTGTAAAGGTAGCTATTTTTTGCTTAAGTTCCATAATACATTGCTGATACTTCAGCATGTGAAACTGACAAGTCAAGGCTCCAATGGCGAGAGATGCAGAAGTATTTACTTTCTTACCTCATCTGTCCAAAGCTCTGGAATCCCTGTCCGAAGGGTGGGATTCTTAGCTGTAGTTGCCTTGATACCTTTAGACCCCTGGGAAATGATCTCTGGGTCAGCAGTAGGATTTTTGAATAGGAATTTATGAGAGTCAGGTACTCTGTAGTACCTGTCTGGTTTCCTAGGAGCAGGGGGTAAAGTATCAGGATTAAGACTGGATTCCATAAAGACATAATCCACAACTTCCAGGACTGGGGGTATTGCTAAAGGCCTATGTTGTTGCAAGTCTAGAAAGTCTCCGAGTCTCTTTTTGGACTGAGGATTGTCGTGGCATTCCCAATGGAAATGCTCTCTTAAAGCATGTAAGGTTTCACCAAAATAAAAATCCTCTGGAGGAGAGGCAGAGGGAATTGATTCCTCTGCATCTGAATCCTCATAAGCAGATAAGGGCATGTCTTCATAGTCAGCAACCTGAGAGTCAGACTCTTGGTCTGTTGAAGCTGCTGGGGATGGATCTCTTTTCTCTTAGCAGGGGAAAGCTGACTTCCCCTAATCAGCATAAGGTCTTCTGCCATTCTAAGCATTTTATGTTGTGGCAAGGGAGCAGGTGCATGCTCTTTGGTAGTTAGTTTTCTAGGCGTACCGTGTACTCTTGCCCTTAGAAACTCTGTAGCTTTAGACCAAAACTAAAGTCGGTTTGTGTAGAACATCTGTAGTACGAAGAACTTCCTCAGAAACCAGTGCCTGCTCGGTGGCTCTGGACCCATCCAAGGTACAGACCACAGGTTCTATTGGTTGAAGAGTCTCGTGGCATACCGGACATCGAACAGGTCTTGGTAGAGGCCTGCAAATCCAGTGAAGCGAGCATCAGGGGCTGTGAAAGCAGAGTACCAGTGAACTGGCGACTAGCTTAACTGAAGCGTCGGCAGCTTTGGACCTGTGTGGTCTCTGTCTTTATCCTTACGTTTTTTCAAAATATCAGTAGTCTGATGGCTTACCGAAGCCATTTCAGAATACGGAGATAGAGAATGAAAGTATTTAGTGACAAAAAGGGCCCAACGATGAATGGTTCAGGCGGTGAACAAGGCACAAAACTGACAGTGAGGTACGTCATAGTCTGGGCCTAAACAGGTAACGCAATAAGAATGAAAATCTCAGTGTGGTATTTGCTTTCCACAGGCAAGACAATTGTTAACTTTTTCTGACATCGGTTAGAGCAAGAAAAAAACGATCCCAAACGGGGTACTTTGCTTTAGAAGACTTCAGGAGGATTCAATTCGTAAATGAAAACTCAGGTAGCGGTCGACTGGCACTCGTGCAAACTGCTTCTGCTTCGGGCTTCGTGTCAAGGAAGACTGATGTAATGGCATCGGCTGCCTGTTTTTATACCGCTGACGACCTGACGTCAGTCCTGGAGCGACGCAACCGACACAGAAATACAAAGTCTCTGGTATTCGGGCTGACTGAGGGCTACCTGCAGGCAGATAACCCAAGTGTGATGACTGCAACAGTGAAACATGAACATCTAGAGTGCCGAGAGGTCTCTGGTTCCGAATGGACTGGACTGAAGAACTTGGAGCACGAAGTCAAAGATAAACTTAAGTTCCGAAGTTCCGAGGAGGACAGTGCCGGCAGATTCGGATCCAAGGATCCTGAAGCTTCTGAATAGGTCAGAGGAGAATGCAAGGTTGGAGTAGTGGTAATACATGGCTCCTGACCCAAGGGAGTAGGGGCCAAAGGATCTGGTGCAAGTCCCTGCTCCCAGAGAATCTTCCTCACCAATCTCTCCATGTCATCATCTGTGAAGCTCTTGGAAAAGCGAGTGGAAAGTATGGAAGGAGATTTCAGCCTTTGTAAAATGGGCAAACACACTCCAGATGGAACCGGGTCCATCAAAAGGCAAGTACCTAGTCCTTGGCAAGAAAATGACACTGCGCCGACTCAGAGGAACAAACTTTCAGTTCCAAAGGTTTCGGCAACGAATGAGACCTGTCCAATGAAGTCTTCGGGTCCGATGTAGAGGTGGACTCTAAAGCATGTCTAGATTTAGGTTTCGGTGCTGAATGATCAGTTTGCACCGGGGATACATCTACTATTCAGATCTGATGAAGTAGGAACTGAGGTTTTTTGCTTCTTTGTTGTAGTAGCCAAAGGAGAAGTCGTCGGCACCAATGTAGGTCTATTCTTCACCTTCTTGGCAGCTTCTGAGGAGGTCGAAGAAGGGATGGAAAAGTACAGTTGTGTACACTTAACATAAATGTAGATGTTTTGTATTCACTGTTGCAGTCATTACATTTGGATAATCTGCTGGCAGGTTGCTCTCAAATCGGCCTTATTAACAAAGTCTTGGGTCCTGCGTCGGTTGCTGTCCCTTCTTCCACGACGCCAGGTCGTCAGGAGTATAAAAGAAGCTAGTCTGCATGCCTACTAGGGGCACTAAAATTGTCCTCACAAACATGGGAGAAGTTTGCAGCTCCCTCCCTCCACACAATGTCCTAAATGGACAGATTGGACCATAAAGCCGTCTCGAGATAAAAATAAAACCTGGGACCCCAACTAACCCTGGAACTTTTAGGTACAAGGCAAGCTTCCTACTTTTAAGCAACAAGCGAGCAAAATTTCAAGCCCCCACCAACCAGAAAACACCACTGCCTACGCAGAGTTGTTCATGGAAACCCTGCAATGGATATCCAAATTAAGGGGAAAGTACAGTTTTGTACCTACCATAAATGTAGATGTTCGAGGATCCACATTGCTGCAGTCCTAACTATTGGGTAGTCCCAGTCTTTTCTTGCCCCAGATGTCAGAAGACCCTAAAAAGACAAGGCCTAATATACCTGCACCAAAAATATGTACAATATATACAAAATTATCAGCATATAACCTCACCTACACAACCACCCCTAAACACAGAGGGAAGGAGGGAGCAATCCTAAACAACATCTACATTTATGGTAGGTACAAAACTGTACTATGTTCTTCATTCCACATTGCTGCAGTCCTAACTATTGGGTAGAATCCCAAAGCAGAGGTAAGGGAGGCTGGCAAATCATAAAGAAGCAGGAGCTGACAACATGCCTTGCAAAATAGCTGTGGCAAAACCAGCCCTAGACTTAGAATAGAGAGGAAGGTGATAATGCTTAGAGAAAGTATGCACTGAACTCCAAGTAGCTGCCTCCAAAATATCCTTAGTTGCCACCCCTTAGAAATGCTGTTGAAGTGGCAGTAGCCCTAGTGGAATGAGGCCTAATCCCAGCTGGAATCTCCTTGCCATGATGGGAATAACAAAATGCAATGCAAAACCCAATCCACCTAGAAATAGTTTGTTTTGACACAGGCTTGCCCTGAACTCAAAGCAAAAGAAACAAACAACTGCTGAGACTGCCTAAAATCCTTAGTCCTGCTTAAATAATAACGCATTGCCTGTGTACATCTAAAGTGTGCAAAATCTTTTCCCCTTTATTTTGGGGGTCTGCATAAAAGTAGGCAAATGAATAGTTTGGTTTAAAGCCACACTAGAAACCACCTTAGGCATAAAGGAAGGATTAGTACGTAATGATACCCTATCCTTATGGAAAATCAAAAGGGCTCTACTGCCATAAGGGCCTGCAACTCAGACACCCTTCTTGCAGAAGTAATAGCCAACAGAAAAGCAGTCTTCCATGACAAGTATTTCAATTCAGCAGTAGCCGCAGGCTCAAAAGGTTGTAGAGTAAGTTTTTCCAACACAAAATTGAGATCCCAAGCAGGAGTAGGAGCTCGGTCTTATATTCTTTGCCCCTCTAAGAAACTGCTTGAACAAAGGATGCAAAACAATGGTGGGTCACAATCATAGTGAGCTGAAATTGCTGCAGCATGAATCTTAATGGAAGAGAAGGACAAACCTTTGTCCAATAACTCAGTAAGATATTGAAGAGCCACACTCAAATTAGGCTCAGAAACCTCCAAATTCTTTGCTGTACTCCAAAATAAAAATCTCTTCCATTTTTCATGCACTTTCCTTGTACTAGGTCTTCTAGCTTCCATAATCACATTTAAAACTTGTTGAGGAAGTTGAGACCTGCTGTGTTTCAACACAGAATATGCCAGGCTGTTAGATGAAGAGAGTGAAGCTGGACATTGAGCAGATGACCGTCCTTCTGAGATAACAGATGTGGAATCAAAGGTAAAGGCCATGGAGGCTTCCTTACCAGACTCCTTAGTAGTGGGTACCAGTGTTGCCGAGGCCAATCTGGAGCTATTAAAATCATCCTTGGCTTGTCTTGTCTGACCTTTAAGAGCACCTTTGGAAGAAGAGGCAGAGGTGGAAAGGCATACACATGAAGATTTTTCCAACTGAAAGAAAGAGCATCCACTTTCCAAGCTGTGTGATGAAACCCCTTTGTGCAAAACTTTGGCAGCTGGTGGTTTAGTGGAGAAGCGAACAGATCTATGTCTGGAGTTCCCCATGACACTGTCAATTTCTGAAATACATGAAGATCCAGTTTCCACGGGATCCATGATTTGTCTGCTTAACACATCTGCTAAGGAGTTCTGTGCTCCCGCAGAAACCTTGCCTGAAGAGTTAGTTGCAAGCTGAGCAGTCTCCCATAAAATCATTGCTTGCCTGCATAGTGGATAAGAATGTGTTCCCCTTGTTTGTTGATGTACCACATGACAGTTGTGTTGTCTGTTAGAATCAACACCTGCCCTGGAAGAAGTAACTCCTTGAAAGCCATTAATGCAAACTGGACTGCTAACATCTCCTTCATGTTGATATGTAGATGCTGTAGTCTGGCAGGCCACTTGTCTTGTATCCACTTTCCATTTAGATGAGCTCCCAAGCAATGTCCGAGGCATCTGTCGTTAAAATCTGACTCTGGCCGGGTCACAGAGAGTCCCTTGTTTAGGTGACATTCCTGAGCCCACCACAAAAATTCTTTTGAAGGCAAGGTATTATTTGAATGACAGTGTCCAAATTCTGGCAGTGCTGTGTCCATACATTTTGAGATACCATTGCAGCTTCCTCATATGCAGTTTGGCATTGGGAAGCACCAGAATACAAGATGCCATGAACCCTAATGCTTGAAGGACTGTCCTTGCAGTCAGCACGGACTGATGAGATAGTTGATGGAAGTAAAGGGATAGACTCTTGTTTGTCCGGGGTTAAAAGGCCATCTGGGCTGCTGTATTCAGTCTCACACCCAGAAAGCACATGTCTTGAGAGGGTACTAGACTGGACTTCATTTCGTTCACAGAATACCCTAGGCATCTTAGCACTGCTATAACATATTCCAGATGCTGTAGAAGGTCTTCCTTTTCTTGAGCCAGAACCAGGCAGGCGCCCAAGTAAGGATAGATTTGAATTCCTTTTAGCCTGAAGTAAGCTATCACTGGAGCCAGAACCTTTGTGAATACTTAGATAAGCCAAAGGGCAATGCAGAGAACTGATAATGAGAATTTCCAGCTCGAAACGCAGATACTTCCTGCAACTTAGTCTTATAGGCACATGAAGGTAAGCTTCCTTGAGATCTAAAGTTACCATCCAGTGATCTTTGCCCAGCAGAGGTAAAAGCTGTTGTAACGCCAACATCTTGAACTTGGGAATGTCTAGATAAGTGTTGAGGATAGATAAATCCAAAATTGGTCTCCACGTGTTCCCTTTGGTACTAGGAACAGGCGAGAATAAAATCCTAGGCCCTTTCTGATGGGACTGGCTGAATGGCCCCTATTTGGAGTAACAGAGAAATTTGCTTGTGAGCCTCTTTCCTTTGTGGAGGAGGAACGCCTGGCATGCCTTTGAAAGGGGCAATGTATGGAAATAAAACCTGTAACCGTGGTGAATGATATCCAACACCCATCTGTCTTGAGTAATTAAATCCCAATTTTCTTTGAAAAGAGACAGTCTTCCTCCCAAAGGAGCTGCCAGACGAGAATCTACTGGCAGCTGAAAAGGCAGGTCATTGGGTCTGTTTACAAGGACTGACCCCTGCCCTCACCAGAAGTCTGAGCAGGTGAACTCCTGTTCTAGGCCTAAAAGAACCTTGAGCTCTGCCCCTACCACGCCTAGACCTACCCCTAGACTGGGAATCATAAGCAGGATATGTCCATCCCTTAGTAGGCCAATTTCTACTAAACTTGCTGCACCTGCAAAAATCTTTAACAGTTTGCATAGACTTAGCTTTGTCCTCCATTTTCTTTAAAACTGCTTACCAAACAACACATCAGACTGTAAAGGAGCATCCAAAATCCTTGTCTTAACATGCTCAGCTAAATTCTGATCCCTCAACCAGGCATGCCTAAGAACAGAACTAGTGGCAGCCACCCTCGAGGAGGCCTGTACAGCATCAAAACCACATTGCAAAGAATGCTTACCCACTTGTTCAGACACATGAACTAAATCCAGCAACTCTTTACACTCAATACCTTCCGCCAAAGCATCCACCTTAGATTTCAATTGTGAAAGGAGATAATTTTGATATTTTAGCATGTGAAACTGACAATTCAACGCCTCATGGCTAAAGTGGAAGAAGTATACACTTTCTTTCCCCATCTATCCAAAGCCCTTGCCTCTTTATCAGTGGGAACAGGGTTTTTAACAACAGAGGCCTTAACACCTTTAGGTCCCTGAGAAACAGTTTCCGGGTCTGCTAGGACTCTTAAAAGATACTTATGCTTCAGGCACCCTATAGTACCTATCAGGTTTAACAGGAGCAGGAGGCAAAGAATCAGGGTTCAGGGAAGCCTCTGCAAAACATCTTCCACCACATTCAACACAGGAGGTATAGCTAAGGGCCTATGCTGGGTAAAACAAGAATTCCTAAGCCTTTTCCTGAATCAGAGTAATCTTGGCCTTCCCATTTAAAGTGCTCCCTCATGGAATGCAGAGTCTCTGAAATGAGAAATCTCTCAGGAGAGCTGTAGGGTGGTGGAGGAATCATCCATCAGAATATCAAGGATACTCCTGCAAGTCTTCCGTCTTCCGACAGAAGACTCTCGAACACTGTTCAAAACTCTCAAACTCAGGTTCCACCCAGGGCTCCTTATCAGGAGGGGCATAGAACCTCTAATCATAGTAATCAAATCTTCTGCCATTTTAAGCATATGTTTCTTAGGCACAGAACCTGAAGTGCTAGGGGAGCCCCCCCACTGAAGCTAACTTGGCTCTCCTCTCAAAAGTTTTTTGAAACAGAAGGAGAGGGCAACTACCTACCTGGAAGAGAGGGAAGAACAGTTACCTGAGAAGCCCCTCAGCCTGGCCTACCTCCTGAGAAGGCACATCCTGTAACAGTAAAGTCTCTGCCTGAGACTCCAAAGAAACACCTGGCAAAACCTCTGGCTCCACTGAGTTCTAAAGAACCGACTGCCGGTTCATCAACCCTAGGCTTCGCTTTTGTCCTTTGCTTTTTGGCCGGAGCATCCACGCTTCCCAAACACTCACCTGGCACAGTCTAACCTTCTCTTAATATGCTTGTTAAATCTAGCACAAGAGCGCATCATCCAACGCCGTGGTGTCAGGGCCCTAAACAAGGTATACACAAGGTATGGTAATCCCTATGAGGTATCTTTTTCCCACAAGAAATACAGTTATTCACTTTTTCTGACATCCGGTTAAATACTGAGGCAAGAAAACCAAAATGTTGTACTTAGCCAACTTTGATTCGGTCTGAAACTCCGACTTGAAAATTTCAGAACGCCAACCTGCACTCGCAAAACTGCTTCTGCATCGACCATGCGCAAAAGACTGAGGGATATGATCGCCGTCATCATGCGATTAGTACCCTGGACGACTGACTAATGCTAAGTCCGCTCTGACGACGCCATATATATACTTTGGTATTCGGGCCGGGGGCGGACTGGACTACCCAATAGTTAGGACTGCAGCAATGTGGAATGAAGAACATCCAGTGGAATGGGAAGCAATTGGTCAGGTGACATGATGACGATATTTTTGAGCCTTCCATTGGAAACCAGTATAAACGTTCACTTGAAGCTGGTCAGCAAACAAAGGAACAGTGTTGAGGAGTGATAGGCTAGTGAGTTCCCATATGACTGAGCAACGGATGGCACAGGATGAAATTGAAGAGAATGTGCCACAGGAAGATGCTACAGAAAGATTAGTTGTTGAGAACTTACCATAACCTTAGATGTCCTTCTCTTCCATGTTGCAGTATTCATTACAGTAGAGAGGTTGCCACCTGCAGTGCTGATATCCAGCCAGTATACCAAAGTCTTTGGTCCTGGAGTGTGACGTCCTCTGTCAGAGCCATAAACCGGCATAGGGTATAAAAGCGATGTCTGCATGTACCCTCTTTAGAATAGACTGCCACATATAGTATTATTCCTGTAGGTTTAGAGAGGGTCAAAGGGGGTAGACCCTTGAGACTTGCATGTAGACTAGACCCTAGGGTACTTGATAGGCTGTGTATAGTGGAGAAACTGGGAAGAAATGTAACTATGTCCCCACAGGTATGCAAAGCATGTTAGATGGATAAGGAAGAGGGGGCAGGAAGGAGGGACTGAATACTGCAACATGGAAGAGTAGGACAGCTAAGGTTATGGTACATTCTTACACAACTATTCTATGTCCTTCTATTCTCATGTTGTAGTATTCATTACAGTAGGGAGAGTATCAAATCTTTTAGGTATGAGCCAGGGTGGAGAATTGGGGTCCCTGGTCAATGAGACCCTGAAGAATTGATCTGGCAAACCCAGCTCGGGAGGCTAGGTCTAGTTTACTATGTTTGGTAAAGGTGTGTACTGAAGCCCAAGTGGCAGCTTCTAAAATTGAGACGTAATCAACTCCTTTGAAAAAGGCAGCGGAGGAAGCAGCTGCCCTGGTGGAGTGGGACTTGACATGTCTGTGTAAAGTCTTCCCATGATAGGGATAGCATATGCCAATGGACAGAGATCCATGATGAAATGGTCTGTTTGGAGACTGCTTTCCCTAGAGCCCTTTGATGGAAGGAGATGAATAGCTTGTCAGACTTTCAAATAGGTCTGGTTTTGTCTAGGTAGTACCTCAGTTGTCTGTGGACATCTAGAGAAAATAGAGTCCTCCCCGAGGGATTTTGGGGGTGAGGGTAAACAGGCAGGTTAATGGTCTGGTTTAATGAAAGTTCATTAAACCAACTTAGGCAAAGAGGAGGGTTTAGTCCTGAGGGAAATTCTGTCCTTGTGAAAATAAGGTGATGAGGGGTAGCCATAAGAGTTTGTATCGGATACCTTCCTGGCAGAAGTAAGGGCCACTAGCAGAACTGTTTTCAGGGTGCACAGTTTTAGGGATACTGAATGTGCTGGTTCAAAAGATGGCAATGTAAGTTTTTCCTAGTACAAAATTGAGGTCCCAAGGGGAGGTATTGGCTTTCTGGGGGGGGGGGGTCTGATATGAAGTACCCCTTTCAGGAAAAGCTTGACTTCCAATCTTGAAGCCAGAAGTGATAACATGGGCAGACAAGCAGACATGGCAGATAAATGGACTTTGAAGAGCAAGTTGGTGCTGAATGAAGTAACTCACATAAAACAGGAAAGGACCAAGGGTACAGAAGCAGTCATAGGGTCCTGGTTTTTCCTTTGACACCACCTGGAGAATCTCTCTCATTTAGATACATAACTTTCTGTAGGAGGCGAGAAAACCCAGTACCAGGAGAAATTGAATACACCCTGTGAGTATAGGTGTCTGAAGGGGATTAGAACCCTATTACCTATAAGGTCAATTTCAGATTGTTCACCGGAGGTTATAGTAGGGATCCCCTGTCCTGTGTGAGGTCTATTCGGTGGGGTAACCTATGATGACTGCCCTTGGCTAATAGGTGTAGAAGGGGAAACCAATGCTGTATTGGCCAAAAGGGGGTCACCAACAGGATTTTGAACTTGTCTCTCTGGATTTTCAGGAGGACTTTCTGAATCAGTGAGAAGGCATAGAGATACATACCCTCCCAAATAAAGGAGAAGGCATCCACTTTCCAGGCATACAGATGTGGGTCCCTTGTGCAGAACCTGGGCATCTAGATGTGGGTCCCTTGTGCAGAACCTGGGCATCTAGATGTACTGGGAGGAGGCAAAAAGATCTGCTTTTGGAATGCCCAGGAATACCTCTGTGAAGCATTCATTCATGAGAGGGAGCTGAAGTTCTGCTGAGTGCATCTGCCATAACATTCTCTGTACAGGGAATATATACTGCTACCAGATGAATCTGGAATGATGATGCTAAGGTCCAGATTTGGGTGGCCAAACTGCAAAGTGGGTAGGATCTTGCCCCCTCCCTGTTTATGTACCACAGGACAGTCATATTGTCTGTGATCACTTTCAGGGTTCCTGGCTGTAGGGCTGACTTGAATGTTTGTAAGGCTAGCAGTAGTGCCTCATTTCCCTGATGTTGATATGGTCCTTTTGTCTTGGGGTGGACCATTTTCCTTGCACAGTGAATTGCTTGTGGTTGTGTACTAGCACTGCACCTCAACCCAGATCTAATGTGTTTGTTGAGACTTGCTGTAGAGGAGTTGGAACCTGTAAAAGGGTTCCTTGGTTGCGGTGGATGGCTGAGACCTATCAATGGAGCTCCCTTTTCAGGCACTGAAGTAGGGGAAGGGGGGTGCCCAGGGGTGGGATTGTTGGCTCCATAGGATCCACTGGATTTTCCTCATGTGGAGTCTTGCCACAGGTAGCATGTGTATTAGGGATGCCATGTGGCCTAACATCCTTAGGAACTCTCGAGCTGGCAAGGAGGTGTAGGTGATGAGATTGGTGAAGTCTAGGCAAAGGTCTAGGATCCTTTGGTCTGGAATGAAGGCTTTCATTCCGTCTGTTCTGATCCTGCATCCCAAGAACACCAGGTCTTGAGTGGGGTTCAGGTGAGACTTTTCGTTGTTTACGGTAAACCCTAATTGAGTTAGGATGGATATCACCTGTTGTAGGTGGAGGAGGAGGACCTGGCAGTCCTGATGAAAAATTAGGTCGTCTAGATATGGGTATATTTGTATACCCTATGTTCTGCAGTGAGCAATGAAGGGTGCTTGACACTTTGTGAACACTCTAGGAGCAGTGCAAAGTCCAAAAGGTAAGGCAGAGAATTGAAACTACCAAGAACCTACTGCAAAGCATAGGAATTTCCTGTAATCTGGATGCATAAGAATGTGAAGGGAGGCAGCCTTCAAATCCAGGGCTACCATGAAACCCTGTGTTGGTACGAGTGGTAGGAGCAAGGGTAAGGTAATCATTTTGAAGCTGGGTACCTTGAAAAAGAGGTTTAGGAAAGATAAATCCAAAACTGGCCTCCATGGGCCATCTTTCCATGGTACCAGAAACATTCTGGAGTAGAAGCCTTTGTTTCTTTGTGAGGAGGTACAGGTTCTATGGTGCCCCGAGCTAGAAGTTGTTGAATGATGGGCAGGAAAAGGTGAGCTTGATTTGTAGAAGGTTGGGAGTTCCCTGGAAGGGGGGGGGGGGTAACATCCACCAAGTCATGAATGATCCCCTCTGAATGCTGGAGAGGACCCACTGTTCTGTTGTAATTCTCTGCCAGGAGGGTAGGGAGAGGGTGAGCCAAAAGGATAGGGGGTGTTTGGGTCTAATAGTTGTAAGTCACAGTGGAGGTTGGTCTGGGTTGATCAGACTGACTCTGAAAGGGGGTGGTCGGACGGTTAGTAGGAAACCTGGGAGTAGAGCTTTTCCTGGGTTGCCTGCACCCCTTTGGCTGGGGGAGTTGAATGCAAGGACTGTCTAACAAGAAAAGGTCTTTGTGGGTAGTTTCTGTGGTATCTATGGATAGGAGACATCAGCAAATGTTTCAGGTTTTGAAGTTGTTTTCCCTTTTCTTGAAGGGATTTGAGAAGTTCTGTTGAGGCTTGTCCAAATAGGGCTTTATTGTCTAGTGGGGCATCAAGCAATTTAGTTTGTACATCCATGGGGAGTGGTTGTAGTCTCAACCCAGGAGTACCTCCTCAAAACTGAGCCTGATGCAGCAGATTTAGAGGAGGCTTCCACAGCATCATAACTGCACTTGGAGGGGACTAGTCACTAGAGATGCTGTGGAAAGTAGGGTGTTAAATTGGGCTTTAATGGAAGAGTCAAGAGCCTCAGAGAGGAGGGTAGAAGGTTTGGTAATGGTTGTCCAGGACATACCTAGCCAGATTTGTTTGGTAGTTGAAAGCTCTTATAGCCAGAGTAGAGGAAGTATACACCTTCTTCCCTAGTCTGTTCATGACCTTGCTGTCTTTACCAGTAGGGTAGAGGGCAGCAGAAGGTAATTGTCTGGATGTTTTATCATCAGAGACCGCAATAACTGCTGGGTCTGCTGGAGGGTTTTTAAAAAGGAATTGGGTGTCCTGAGGGACCTTATAAAAACAGTCTGGATGTTTTGAGGCTGGTGGTTGCGAGTCTGGGGACTGTGAAGAGGCCAGGAAGGCATCTTGGAAGGCAGGTAGCAAAGGGGGCACAGCAGAAAGGGATGGCAGTTTCATTTGCAGTAGGTGAAAGTACCTTTTCTTGGTGTCTGAGATCTCTGAGACCTGCCACTTGAAATGTTCCTTCATGAGGGAGATTCTCTCCCCAAAGGTGAATTATTCCCCAGGGGACTCCGGAGGATCACTCCGGAGTACTAAAATCCTTGGGGGGGGGGGGTCTACTTGTGATCCACATGCAACAGATTCCTCTGAAGAGGAGTAGTCTCCCTCTGAAACTTCTAAGAGAGGCCCTGGAGATGCAGGTGGTGGTGGTGGTGTCTGCAAGGCCTGGAATGCCTTAAAAAGACTCAGAGAAAACTTCCATTCCAGGAACCGTTTTGAGGCTCAGGATGTTTTAATTTTTGTCTCTTCAAGGGGGTAGCCAGTTTTGAAGGCATGGGAGCCAACGTCTGGCTGGATGGAAGTGTAGCAGCAGGGCCTTCCGACTGAATGAGTTGTGGTTCCCCTTCGCCATCAAGGTCCGATGGCCGATTAGCCTCAGCAGACATACTAAGTTTCCGCCATCCCAGCTTCCATTGAGGTTCCTGGGCTTAGCTTGGAAACGGAGGTCTGAGAAGTTCCCGGGCTTTCATAAAGAATCTGCTCGGACGCCTGAGGCGCAGAGTGGAAATCTGGCCCGATTTTCTTGGCCTTCTTCCGTGGTGGCTCATCGGACGGACCTACTCCGCCTTCCATACCAAGTGCGAGACATCGCAGCTTTTGCATTTCTAAATATAGTTTTAACACAGTCAGATGGCGGAAGTGTTTTAGGGATGAAGGATTTGCAAATGGGGAAAGACGTATGGTCGTGGGCCTAGCCTAAGCAAAATAAGCACTTTTCGTGCGTGTCCTTGTGAGGAATGTGTCTCCCACAAGCACACTTCCCCTTTCTAGTGGACATGTTCATAGATTAATACTAAGCTAACTGCCCTTGCGAGCCACTTTAAGCCTAGCCAATTATCCCTTGTGAAACTCAAACCCTGCACCTTGTGTTTGTAAGGCAAACACCTTAACCATTAGGCCACCCTGTATGTCTTGGCAATTAACAAAAGACAAAGAAAACCCAACAGGGTACTTATCTGTAGTGATCACATGATCTCTTCATTCAATCTATCTGTAGCGGTTGCTTTAAGTCGGTCATCTGAAAATTAGAGATCTGCATTCTGAACTGGCAAACAGGAATCAGACGTTCACTGCTGCAGAAAAATTCTGAAGAGGGTACGTGCAGACGTCAGTTTTATACCCTACGTCTGTTTATGGCTCTGACAGAGGACTTCACACGTACGCTACAGGACCAAAGACTTTGTTATACTGGCCAGATGTCGGCGCTGCAAGCAGCAATAAAACAAATGAACACAGTAATTAGGACTATCCACAGAGACCCTTGCAGCTAAATTAATAACGGATAAAGTTCTACCACAAGAACATAAGGTAGTGAGGGAAAGGAAGGGGAGAAATCGAGTACCATCATGGAAGTATCAAACTATAAAGCATTTAAGACAAGTCGCCCCACTGTTAGAAGAATATAGAAGAGGGAACAGATCAACAAAAATACTAAGACAGACAGACGGATGAAAGCAATGCGCAGTATTAGAACAGACCAGGATCTATCATGCACTATCGCAAATAAACTAAAATCTCAGCACTGGCAGAAAAACTTAGAAGATACTCAAATAAATATAATGGAGAATTACAAAATAAGCAATTTATTGATGACCCAAAAAAGTTTTATAGAGAACTGGGAAACAAGACAAAAGGAATTGAAAGACCAAGACCACAAAAAATAAATAAATAAATAAATAAATAAATAACAGACCCATTTTGGAGAAATATTTATAAAGATCATATGGAACATAAAGATGCTAAATGGACAGAAGAAGCTGAAGAAAGAATAATTAGTTCAAATGTACAGGATATGAAATGAGATGAAGTAACGGAGAGAGAGAAGTTAAGATAAGCCTCTAACTGGAAAACCCCAGACTCAGATGCAGCACCTAACTTCTGGCTAAAGTATTAACATCTCTGCACGAAGACTTCGCCATGATGAACTATTTATATGCGCACCCCGAACAGACACAGACCTGCCTAACAGGAAAAACAATGCTCCTACTTAAAAGTGAACCGGCAAGCTACCCTAAAAATTATAGGCCAATAATTTGCCTTCAGAAGTGCAAGCTATACACGCGAATTGATGCAGACAGAGTGTACAGTCATTTAGAAGAAAACTCAATTATGGCAGTACAACAAAAGGGCAATAAAAGAAAGTCATATGAGCAAAGATCATTAGTTGTTAAATAAAGACATAGTAGAGAACTGTAAAAAGCAGAAGTATGGCATGGATAGACTACAAAAAAAGCATTTGACAGTATTCCACATTCATGGATAAAAAGAGTGTGCTTAAAAATGTACAAGATACATCCTACACTGATAAACGACATCAGCGACCAAACAGTGGCAAACCACTTTGCAGTTAATCCATGATAAAGAACAAAAATATTATTCCAGGGATAAAAATTCAAAGGGGGATATTCCAGGGTGACTGTCACCGCTGCTCTTTTGCCTTGCCCTTAACCAATCGGTGTGTGTTTGCTTAACAGATTAGGTCATGGCTATAATTTGGCTCCCAGAAAGCAACAAAATATAAAGACTACTTCTCTCTGTAGATGACTTAAAACTGTATAGCTCATCAGATGAGGAACTGAAAGCACAACTGAAAGCTGTCAAAACTTTTTCAGATGATTTAAGACTGTCATTCGGTCTTGACAAATCTGCAAAAGAAGTTATGTCTTATCACGTTCCATCCGTGTTGTAGATCTTTGTTCATTCATTACAAATAGGACCTCGGTTCCATCTTCGGAATCGAGAAGGCCGTTTCCAAGCTCGCGCCAGCCAGAAACTCTCAGCTAAGACCTACCCATATAATGCACCTCTCCTAGTTACTCCAGATCGAGTTTGCCTGCCCTTAGATAATAGATGTAGTAATAGAAAAAAATAGGAGGAGGCTCTGTCTGAGCAAATGCCCTAACCAGGAGTTCTAAAGTCCACCAGGACTCCAGGCAGGGGGAAAGAAGGCGGGAAGTAATGAACAAAGATCTACAACACAGTAAGACATAACTTCTTTATCTGATTATGTAAATCTTTGTTCATTCATTACAAATAGGACCAAGTCCTCAGCTACTTGAGTCCTGGGTGGCCCTAAGGAAGGATATTCCTGAGCACCATAGAACCAAAAGATGCTCATCCTCTGGAGACCAAATCCAATTTGTAATGAGATATAAAGGTATGAGGTCTTGCCCAAGTGGCTGCTGTGCAGATATCCATAGAGGCTCTGGAATGAAATGCTACAGAAGTAGCCATAGATCTGGTAGAATGATTCTTTGTTCTGGAAGGTAAGGATAGCTTACTCTGTTGGTAAATAAAAGTAATGACTTTTCCAAGCCTGGAGGATAAAGTCACTTTGGAAACAGGTTTACCCAATCTGGGTCCTGCAAAGGCCACAAACAATTGATCTGTTTTCCTGAAAGATTTAGTCTTGTCCAAATAACGAAGCTGCTGATGCACATCAAGGGTGTGGAAGAGGTACAACCCTCTATTAGAATGCTGAGGGAAGAAAACCGGCAGGTCAATAGACTGGTTAATGGAAAAGCCAGAAATGACCTTGGGCAAGAAAGAAGAGTCAGTACAAAGGGACATCCTGTGTGTGTGGAAGATCAAGTAACGACTCTTGACACTCAAGGCCTGTAGCTCAGATACTCTTCTCGCTGAGGTAAGTGCTACTAGAAGTAGGTTTTCCATGACAAAAATTTCAAATCACATGAATCAAAGGGCTCGAAAGGAGGACCTGCGAGAGACTGAAGTACCAAAGTCAAGTCCCAGGGTTCTAAGGGAGGCTTGACCCGATGTTTAACATGTAATACTCCTTTCAAAAAGGTCTTGCATAGATGGTGTGACATAACTGAATTATCAAGACCATTATGAAACTTGGTGATAGCTGCTAAATGTACACAGATAGTCAAAGCTGAGGTTCCTGCATGTAAAAGAGCAGTCAGGTATTGTAGGATCTTTTGAATAGGCATAGAGAATGGGTCTAAGTTCTGATCTTTGGCCCAAATTGAGAACCTAGTCCATTTACTAGAATAAACTTTCCTAGTGGAAGGTTTGTGTGAGGCCAGAAGAATTTCATGAACAGGAGAAGGGATGTCAGACAGCCTGGCAATCATTGGAAGTGGAGCAACCAAGCTGTGAGCTTGAGACTGTGCAGATTCGGATGAATCAGTCCCAGAGGATGAGATAACAGGTCTTGGGAATGATCCAGGATCCACGTGCTGTGAATCAGATGAGACCATAGAAACAGGAACCAGACTGGACGGAGCCAGTAGGGGGCAATGAGGATCACTTTGCTTCTCAACCTATGAGCTTTCTGGAGAAATTCTGTAATGAGGGGAAACGAGGGAAAGGCATACAGAAGACCCGGGGGACAATCGTGCCTTAGAGCGTCCCTCTGTGGGGATCAGGGCAAAATAGCTTCTGCATTTGTAGTTTAGGGGGGGGGGGAAGCAAACAGGTCGCAGCAAGGCTTGCCACAGCATTGGAAGATCCGATCCACTGCTACAGGGTTGAGGGACCACTTGTGAGGCATCAGGATGTTCCTGCTCAGATTGTCCACAATACAGATTGAACTCCCAGGAATGTGCGTTGCTATAAGAAAGCGGTTGGAAGCTATCGCCCAGTGCCAAATCTTCATAGCTTCCCGACACAAGGGGTAAGACCTGGGTCCGCCTTGCTTGTTGATATACCAGACGACGGACATGTTGTCTGACTGAATTGCAATGGACCCAGAGGGTAGGTATGCATGGAACGCTTGCAACGCTAAAGAGAACTGTCCTCAGTTCCACGACATTTATGTGCAAGTTGGCCTCCATGGGGGACCAGGTGCCTTGGACAATCTTTCCCTGGAAATGCCCCCCCCCCAACAGTGAAGCATCCATGGTCAGCGTGTCCGTGGGCCGGGGAAGACAGAACGGTCGACAGCAAAGATTAGTTTGTGGCGTCATTCACCATATCATATCTTCCTTGCAATGGTTTGTAAGACGTATCATGTGGTCGAGTGGGTGAATTAACAATGACCACTATGCGGAAAGGAGCCACTTCAGAATTCTCATGTGCAGTCTCGCCAGTGGTACTAACGTAATGACAGCAACCATGGACCTAAGAGTTGCAGTACAAGACGTGCTGGTACATAGGACTGAGAAAGGTGGTCTTGGATTTGGTGTCTTATTTTCTAAATCCTGTGAGGGGGGAAGAGAAGCCTGACAGGATGTTGTGTCGAAGACCGCTCCAATAAATTCCAGTGTCTTCGTTGGGGACATTTGAGATTTGTCTTTGTTGATTCTAATCCCAAAGCAGAGATCGAGACCTTTAGTGTAAGAGGCTGTGGACTAAGAGATTCCTGGTTGTAGCAGTAAGGAGCCAATCGTCTAGATAGGGAAACACCTAGAATCCTTGCAGTCGAAGAGGAGCTACCACAACTGCCATGCATTTGGTGAACACTTGGGGGGAGGCTGTCGAGAGACCGAATTGCAGTGGCCTGAACTGGTAGTGAGTGGCTCCCAGTCGGAAGCGGAGAAACCTCTGGTAGCGGTGATCCATCTTTATGTGGTAGTACGCATCCTGGAGGTCTATAGAGCACATCCAGTTGTCCCCTCCCTAGGAAGGAAAGAATGGACTATACCGTGACCATCCAGAATTTTTGAGATTTGATAAATTTGTTCAATAGGCTGAGATCCAGGATTGGTCTCCAGTCCCCTGTCTTTTTTGGCACTAAAAAGAACCTAGAGTAAAATCCGGATCCTATCTGGTCTGGTGGGACTGGTTGGATGACTTTTGTCTTATTAGATTTTCTATTTCTATGGCTGTTAATTCCTTCTGACTGGGTGGTACATTGGGAATTCGTTTGATGGGTCTGGGAGTTAAATCAAATGGTATTTGGTAGCCTCTGGATATTATTCTCTGCACCCAAACATCGGTAGTAATAAGATGCCAGGCTGGTAGATGCAGAGAAAAATGACCCTTGACTGCTTCCAGAGGAAAGCAAATCGGGCCGCTGCTCAGGAGCACTGGCAGGGTCTGCCACAGAAATAATCTCTAGCGCCCTGGTTAAGCAGACCCCTCTACCCTGAAAGGGGCATCTTCCATATGAGTTGCCCTGGGGGGATTGTTCACAAGTGTCATGAAAAGATCCTTGGGATTTCTTGAGCCACATCTTTCCTCCCTTCTGGTTCCTGGAGTAGGATCTCTGGGGGTTGGAGAAGCGTATGCCCACAGCAGACAAGGTCTTTCCGTCTTTCTCACTATGCGCAAGTGCGTCTCGTACTTTGGGTCCAAAAAGTGCAGATTTGTCGACAGGTGCATTGACAAAGGAAGACTTAAAGGGGTCTGCGAAGTCACACGACCACATCCAAGAATTACGTCTCATGACAATGCCTGATGCGGCAGCTCGAGCTGCCTCCTCAGTGGTGTGAGATATCAACTGCATCGAGGAGTTAGAGATGGATTCAAGGGTAGCTAGCTGCGAGGCGACAGTATAACACCTCATCAGGCAGTACCCCCACCAAAGAGGGACACGTTTTGGAAATTAGGTCTCTCTGAAGGCGAGTAAAGTGTGCCAGATAGTTCAGCAACCGAATGGCAAAGGTCCAGTTCCCTAGTCTGTCCATGGTCCAAGACTCCCCATTTGGAGGGAGGATGGACAGTGGAACTATCTTCTGCCAGTTCCCTCTTGGTGGCCGCCACCATGACCATAGAATCAACTAACTGTTTGGACCAGTGGAGCCGGTCTTTTGGTGTAGATAAAATTTTGTCTGGCCTCCGGGGGACAGGTTCTACATTGTCCGGGGCCTTCCAGCCACGCTGCACAACGAGTTTAACAAGGTCATCTGCCGGTGGGGGTCATCCAGGAAAGTAGATGGCTGGCACAGAAGGCCTGCAAGAACACCGATTCCTCAGAAGAGGGGTTAGAGTACTTTGTCTCCCCGCTGCTTGAGGATTTCGAGAATGTCTCCGAATGAGATGTCATCTTGGGGAGACCGTGGGGACCCTTCCCCCTCATCACAATCAGTGTCTTCGGTGATAGATTCCTCCGGGGAATCAAGGTGCTCCTTCTTGCACTGTTTCTTCCAGGGTGGCTCCCCAGTGGGATCTTCTGAGGAGGACTCCGGAGAAGGGGTTCCCTTCAAAAAGGTGTTCTTGTGACTCCCGTGCCTGGGGTCCTGAAATAGAGGGTTGGGAGAGGTGCATGCTGGTGGGGGGGTTCTGATACTGATGTCACTGGTGCTGACTGCGAGCCTTCGGAGTCAAGAACTCTCTCCATCACCTGGACAGCAGGTCCACCAGAGGAGGGATGAGAGCCCAGAACCAAGGTCACACCCCACCATGAGGAGCTCTGAGAGAACTGGAAGCCGGAGACGTGCTCATAGATGGCGCCAGGCTAGGTACCAAGGTACGGATGGTCCAAGCACTGCTCCAAGAGGGCATCGGCCAATGCAGCTAGGGTGGTCAATGCCGACAGGGGAGACACTGCTGCCAGAGCAGAGATAATATGCAACGTAGTGGACATCGGTACCGGGATTTGGGTAGAAGCCAGAGGAGGATAAACAGGAGAAGATGTAGTAAAAGATTCCGAGCCAAGAGGGACGGAAGGTCTAGCTGGAATGGGCAATCCCCCTAGCTGCCAGAAGCTGGTCCACAACCCGCACTAGATCTAATTCAGAAAAACTCCTAGTGGATCTAAAGGAGGCTGCTGAAGGAGAATCAGGTCTTTCAAGAAATGGGGCTAAACCTCTGCACCAAAAAAAGGGTCGTAAGTTGGAGAGTACCTTGTCCTTGGCAGGTAGAGTTTTGGAGCCGATGAAACTGAAGAAACTGTCGGCACCATGGCCAGGGATGGGGTGCCGAAGCATGTAGTCATCAGAGGCAATGTCGGATCCAAGGACTGCACCGAAGCAGTGGTGCCGAGGTTGACACAGAAATAGGGGTGAATATCATGGACGGCACCGAGGGAGAGGGCACAGAGCCTGGTACCAAAGAGGTCTGCACCGAGGTCGCTGGCGAAGCATGGAGCAGACTCAGTTCCGTAAGTGTCTGAGATGCAGGAACCGAGTGACTGTTTTTCCTTATGTTTTTTGGGCTTTGGAGGGGGTGAGAACACCGACCCAGATAGAGCCTCCGAAAAAGGTGTCTTGAGTAAACCTTTTAAAATAAGTTTATTTTTACATTCTGCTAGTGTACGATTACTAAAAACTAGCACAAATGTCACAGTCCACTTTAATATGATCCACGTCCAAACAGTACACACAACGAACATGTGTATCTGAGTTAGGCATCTTACGCCCACACTTGTCACACTGTTTAAACCCCAACTTAGCTTTGTCTGACATAGTAAGGCAACAAGGCTATCCTATAGAAAAAAAAACAAATTAAGGGAGAGAAAACCGATGATGGTATTCACAAGTGGTAAGAAAGGGCCTGTCAAAGGCAGGAGAGAGGGACAGTACCAATTGTGGCAGAAATTAAAATACCAAAGTAAAGGGTAAGGAATAGGGTAGAGAATAGGATTAAGTTATAGGCGACAGTGAGAAAAGTCTTAACTTGACTAAAAAATAAACAATTTTGAAGAGAAACTATCTTAAAAATAACAATTTTCTACTTAGCTTTGAGAGAGATGGCTAGCACGTCTGACTAGGAACGCGTCAAACAAGATCTAGAGTAACTAGGAGAGGGGCATTATGGGTATGTCTTAGCTGAGAGTTTTTGGCTGGCACGAGCTTGGAAACAGCCATGTCAGTTCCGAGGATGGAACAGAGGTCCTATTTGTAATGAATGAACAAAGATTTACAGCATCAGATGCACCCTTTAAAACAGGAAAGCTGCAGCACCAAGAAAACTTTGGGACAAGAATGTGATATCAAAGAACTTTATCAAGACAGAGTGTATAAATACTTGGGAATTGAAGGATCAACAATAAAACACGAACAAATGCAACTAAAACTCAGCAAGGAATATTTTAGAAGACTTAAATTAATCCTGAAAACAGAGTTGACATCTGGGAACAAAATAAAAGCTACAAACCAATTTGCTCTTCCTGTCCTAACTTAAAGTTTTGGTGTGAGGTGTTGGACAGATAAGACAGGAAAACAAGAAGGATACTTCATGCTTAAATGACTTATAAAAAATATATTCCCCGTTCTGAAGAAGGTATGGGCCTCCTTGAACTTGATTACATGTATAGATCTACAATATGGGACTGCATACAAGACACAAAGATAGCGAAAATTTTGAAACAGGAGGAGAATAAACATAAGAGGACTTCTTAATCTAGCAGAAGGATATTGGTGTCATGCCGTAATGGAAATCAAACCAGAAGTAGATAAAATCAGGCAGCAACTAAATGTGCCAAAAAACAAAAGAAAGAATATAAGGCGAAGGATCAGATGAGAAGGCAAGAAATGTGGAAAATGCATAAATACAGTTGCAAATATAGAAAACTCCTGGAAAAACGTCATGTTGACCAGGATCAAATGCAGGAATAGTTAAGGAGAGGCAAATTCAACCCAAAAGATGAAAGGTTAATATTGGCAGCCCAAGATAGTGGACTATGTACATGCTAGTTTACAAAGTCCATTGAACGTGGGAGAAACGGACAAATGTAGGTTCTGTAAAACAGAACTGGAAACAGTTGCACACCTTGTTGCGACATACTAATGGCAAAAGGACTGTATACCGAGAGGCATAATAATCTGGCAAGACTGTTGCACTGGGGGTTGTGCAAATACTGAAGTAGCTGAAAAATACCGCAAACATGAGCCACAAAGCATCATAGAAAATTAATGAAGTTTACCTCACATGGGCTCACTCATTAACCAAGAGTTCAAAAGACAGATGCGAGAAAACCAGATATAGTGGTCCATGAAAAGAAAAAAAAAAAAGTAGCACTGATCAATGAAAATCAGTGCACCTAGTGACTACAGTGTCTTGCATAGAGAGAAACAAAGAGTCATAAAATATCAGGATTTGCAGGCAGAAATTAGAGCAATGTGGAAGAAAGATACCCAGACCGTTCCAGAAGTAGCAAGAGCAACGGGTCTTATAAAAAAGAATCTACAATCGTATTTAGACATGTTACAGATACATGTAACTAAGAATTGCAGGAGGAGTCATTACTGGACAAATTGTTGGTGCTGTGAAGAGCACGTCTGGATAACATCAAAGACTGAAATACTAATTTCATGAACTTTAATCATACTTTGACTTAGGAATGGGGTCCATTCCAGTCATGGTATTAGAAACTCAAAAGATTTGGAGAAATTGGAAAAAAAAATTTTTTGCAAAACTAATTTTCCAATTTTTTCCCCTCTCCCCACCCAGATATTCCTCAGGAAAGACCTTAAACCATAATTCCCCCAACTACACAAGGAAACAGGTCCTCAATGCACTCACCAAGGCCAAGAACACTGCATTGTTGAGCACTGGTAATGTCCCACAATGCCTCCTTAGCAGCATGAAAAACAACGCATCAGGACCACTATTTATCTGTAGTCTCCAGAGAGTTTTTTTTATTGGGGGGAGGGGGGATGAAGGACTGCAAATGTCATCACAAGGGCAGGCCATCCATGGACCCAGCCCATAAGTCAGACTAGTCTTGTATACAAAGCCCTGGAAAGAAGTTGATAAAACAAATGACATAGGAAACCTTCAGACGCCAGATCCAACCCAGTTTGGTTTCATCAAGGGCAGGTCATGCCTACTCAACCAGGTGGACTTCTTCACCAAAGCCATGGAAAAGGGCAGAATGATGCATACTGTCCACCATGACCTGGCCATACCAAACAATACACGCCACAAGATTGCAGACAAACTCACAAAATTAGGTATAACCCCCCCCCCCCCAAGTCACCCACAGGGCAGCCAGATGGCTTACAGATGGGACCCAAGAAGTCTGTGGAGGTAGACTCTCCTATCCTAAGAAGCCAGTCACTGACAAAGTCCCTCAAGGTTCAGTGCTGGGACTGCTGCTTTTTGGCATCTAGGTTTCCGAAGTAAAGACCAATGTCAAGGGCCTCTGGCTAACAAAGTATGCAAATGATTGCAAACTGGGGGGGTTCTGTGACTGGGGGGGGTTCTGTGACTGTGCCTAAAGACAAGCACACCATCTAAGAAGGGCTGAGACGGACTCAAAACTTGTGTCAGAGCCACAGTCTAAATGTCAATGCCAAGAAAGGCATAATAGTACTTTTGGGAAGGCTGCTACCTCTGGAAGTTACTGTAAGATCCAGTAAGTATTCGCGTCTCTGTTCTATGTTCCAGTATTTGTGCGCTCTCTTCTATGGCATTCAACGAAAAAGTGGAGTCGCTCCTGAGTGGGCGTGCATCTCTTACAGATTTCTTATTCGTTTTCCCACCCTCATTGTTTCCTCCTCGATTAACAATCTTTGTCATTCATACTTGGCCACTAAAAAACATGCCCATTGAGAAAGTCTTGTCGGTCTCTAAATAACTTCTTAACCATCTGGCTCTTCATTCTATTATCGTAGTTGCTTAAGTTAAATTGCAACATCTCCTATTTAGTGAGAAAACTCTCTGACAGAGTCAGTTTAACTCAGTTTGCCATTTCTTGATGGTAGATGAAATCTGCTCTTCCTTTGGCTGGAAGAACTCTTAGCAGTTTTAGATATTTAAAACTTGTCTCCAAGTTAATAGCCTGCCATTTGGTCAAAATGTCCAAATATATGTTGCCATATGACTGTAAACATTTCACTCTTAAGCCTCTAGGAACCACCTGATGATGTAAACAGGCTTCAAAGTGAAATCATTGCCATTGAAAGCGTTTCAGTTTGTATAGAGCATTTTCAACTTCCTTGTATATCTCATTTAAATCTTCCTGCTCTACACATATTGGCATCTTGTAAACTACCATCCTTTAAATCAAGTTTTAGCAGAGGGTCGTGCTGTGTATTAAAAACAGCTGAAACAGTTCCCAATGCGAAAGAAAAATTAGCTTTAGCACCAGATATTTCCATTTCATTTAGACCTCCTCCTGCCATGTGTGAGCTGTACAAGTAAAATATCCAAGCAAAGAAATGAAAATGTCAGCTCACCAAGAGAACAGATGATAAACAAGATAAATTAATAATGATAAAATCACTGTCTGCATGTCCTCCCCGCGTTCGAAAGACATGCATTGAATGGGCGTGCCTTCGTTGAAGGCTGAGCATCAGGCTGGCAACTCGACACCATAAAAAACTGCCGCCAATCTTTAGCGGACCGGAGTTCCGCTGTGGCGACCCCTAACCGGGAAAAGCCAAAAGACAAAAAACAACTGTTCAGCCACAGAGATGGGAGAAGCTTCCAAGTTGAAATCTCTGGCAAAAAAGCATTTAATTAACAGATTAAAATCACAAAATAGCTGTTAGAGGAGAATCGCTTTTGGCAAACTGCCTTCTTCAGATCCATAAACAATAGTTGGAAAATTCTAATGACTGATGGCAAAATTAAATCAACAGTAGGCAATAATCCAAGATTTACTTTTAAGATCAAACCCAACCTAAACAGGTTGCTTTGTCAGACAACTCAAGATGTTAGAAAAATTTGACCACTAGGAAAGGTACTTTCCCTTGCTATAGATGCAAAGCCTGTCCAAACATGGACAAGGATCATCGATTTTTACATCCTGTAAGTAAAGGAAATACGGCACCAACAAAGGACTTGATTTACGTAACTTGATGCGTGTGACAATTGCTCAGTATTCTATGTAGGGAATACAAACAGAATATTTAAGCAGCGGATTTTGCAGCACTGTAGTGATATCAGAATGGAGGCTAGAACAAATGCTTTAGCATGTCATGTGCATACACATCCCACTCACCAATTTTTATTTTCCTGTTTAGAAAAAGTGGATTTCAGCAATAGAGGTGGGGATATTAAAAGTGAAACTGAAGTCTCAGAACTGAGGTGGATAGCAGACCTGCAAGCAGATAAGCAGCCTGGACTTAAGTAAGGGTTTTAAAGGGACCAGCCATTAAGGGTAGAAGCCTCAGGAAATGATGTAATAACTTAATTGGATGAAAGGATAGTACAGTTTTGTACCTACCATAAATATAGATGTTAGAGTGTCTTCACTGCTGCAGTCATTACACTTGGGTTATCCTGCCGTCAGGCGGTCCCCGCAGTCGGCCAGAGCTCCAAAGTCGTGGTCCGGCGTCGGTTGCTGTCGCTTCTTCCCTGACGTCAGTGCACCAGGGGTATACAAGATGCAGCAGACGCCATTTTCTTCAGTTTTTCCTGCCCCAGATGTCAGGTGCCCCCAAACAGATAGGCAACACATATTGCTAATAAAACAAACAATAAAAGGTAAAAACAAAAACCTTCAGTTACCAGCAAATACACCACATAGGTAGTATAGGGCTGAAAGGAATAGATAAGTCCCAGCTAAGAAAGAGGGGATGGCGGGTGGGTAACCTGGACTGCAGCAGTGAAGACACTAACATCTACATTTATGGTAGGTACAAAACTGTACTATGTTCATAGTGTTTCACTGCTGCAGTCATTACACTTGGGTTGAACCCCAAAGCTGAGTCAGGGTGGCTGGTTCTATACAGGATTTGGGGTGGCTATGAGGCCCTGCAGCACTGCAGTGGCAAAGCAGCTCTGGATCTAGAATAAAGAGGCAAGTGATAACGCTTGGTAAAGGTGTGCACTGAACTCCAAGTTGCAGCTTCCAAGATATCTTTGGTAGGTACTCCTCTAAGGTAGGCAGTTGAAGTGGCTGTTGCCCTGGTGAAATGAGGCCTAATGGTACTAGGTACAGGTTTCCCATGCTGTGTGTAGCAGAACCGGATACAGTGTCCTATCCACTTGAAATGGTCTGCTTTGAAATAACATTTCCCTGTGATGCTGCAGCATATGCTAGAAACAACTGCTCAGTTTTTTTCTGAAAGCTTTTGTTTTGTCCAAGTAGAAACGTAATTGCCTGTGTATGTCCAAGGAATGCAGAAGTCTCTCCCCTTTATTCTGGGGATTTGGATAAAAAGTTGGCAAGTGAATAGTTTGGTTAAGAGCCACACTGGATACCACCTTAGGCATAAATGAAGGGTTTGTTCTTAAAGAAACCCTGTCTTGGTGAAAAATGATGAAAGGCTCCACTGCCATTAGTGCCTGTAACTCAGACTCTTCGTGCTGAGGTTATTGCCAGAAGCAGAGTGGTTTTCCATGATACACATTTTAATTCTGCTGAATTGGCTGGCTCAAAAGGAGGTAAAGTTAGTTTTTCCAAGACAAAATTGAGGTCCCAAGTTGGGGTTGGTGCTCTCCGGGGCGGTCTTATGTTTTTAGCCCCTCTGAGGTACTGTTTTAGCAATGGATGAGAGAAAATAGGAGGATCTGTGTTATAATGAGCAGAGATGGCAGAGGCGTGGATCTTAAATGGATGAGAAGGATAGCCCTTTGTCCAGCATCTCAGCTAAGTATTGTAATATCTGAGAAATATTTGGGACAAGAGGGTCAAAGCTTTGAGCCTGGTTCCAGGCACAGAATCTCTTCCACTTTTCTGAATAAGATTTCCTGGTGCTAGGCCTCCTGGCCTCCAAAATGACATCCATAACAGCTTTAGAGAGAGGTGTAGTCTGCTTGACTAATGAATCTGCCATGCAGCCAGGTTTAAGGTTTTGAGTTGACTGTGCAGGATCTGATTATTTTGTTGAGTCAGAAGGTGCGGAGTTTGAGGTAAAATCCATGGTGGGCCTTGAGCTAAGTTCTTTAGGATTGGGTACCAGCGCTGACGTGGCCAGTCTGGGGCAATTAGGATAATCTGTGTTTTTTCTTGTCTGGCTTTTAGGAGTACCTTTGAAAGGAGAGGCAGTGGTGGGAAGGCATAAACTTTTAGGCTTTTCCAGCTGAGAGAGAGCATCCACTTAACATGCTAGTGTGTAATAAGTCCTTGTGCAGAATTTTTGTAGTTGGCAATTCATTGGGGAGGCAAAAAGATCCATGTCTGGGCACCTCCATTTTGCATTATCATGCTGAATACTTGTGGATTTAATTTCCACTTGTGAGGATCCATGAGGTTTCTGCTTAAGTCATCTGCCAGGGTATTTTTCTGTCCTGGCAGGAACTGTGCTTGTAGATGAACTTGATAGGTTAGAGCTGTGTTCCACAAGGTCATGGCTTGTCTGCATAGGGGGTAAGAATGAGTGCCCCTTTGCTTGTTTATGTACCACAAAACTGTGGTGTTGTCTTGTCTTTAATAGTTGTCCTGGATGCAGATGGTCCTTGAAAGCTGTTAGGGCATTTTGTACAACCAACATCTCTTTTTGATTGATGTGAAGATGCATTTGGTCTGCGGTCCACTTGCCCTGAATACATTTTCCTGCCATGTGTGCTCCCCAGGCGTAATTCAAAGCATCTGTTGTTAATGTCTGCCTGGCTGTGGGTAGAGTGAAAGGCTGTCCCTTGTTGAGGTGACATGCCTGTGCCCACCATCAAAACTCCTGTTGTAGGCAGGGAATTAGTGGTATTACTGCTTCCAAACTGTGAGTGTCTAGTCCAAACACTCTTTAGGTACCATTGTAATTTCCTCATATACAGTCTGGCATATGGAATTAGTAGTATGCAGGATGCCATGAATCCCAAGGCCTGCAGAACTTTTCTTGCAGGGAGTTGGGTTTTTGTTGCCATCAATTGAAAGTACTGAGTCAGTTGTCCTTACTTGTCTGGCGTGAGATAAGCCATCTGGGCCGTTGTATTTAAGCTGGCACCCAGGAATATTATCTCTTGTGAGGGCACTAGTTTTGACTTCTTTTTGTTTACTGTGTACCCTAGGCAAATTAGCAACCTTTTTACAAAATGCCAGATGCTTTAGAAGAATGTCCTTGTTCTCTGCTTGAATATGGCAGTCGTCCAGCTATGGATACATTTGAATTCCTTTTTGTCTGCAAAATGCAATTACTGGTGCCAGGCACTTTGTGAAGACCCTGGGCGCAGTAGATCAGCCAAAGGGCAGTGCAGAGAATTGGTAATGCATTGAACCAGCTATGAATCTGAGGTATCTTCTGCAATTTTGTCTGATAGGGACATGCAGGTATGCCTCTGAGGTCCAAAGTAACAAGCCAAGCCTTCTTGCCCAGCATGGGAAGAAGCTGCTGTAATGTCAACATTTTGAATTTAGAACATCCAGGTAAGTATTTAGAGTAGAAAGGTCTAGTATGGGTCTCCAGGCTTTGTCCTTTCTGGGGACCAGGAAAAGTCTTGAGTAAAATCCTTGTCCTTGGTTCCTGTTGTGGCACTTTATGAATAGCTCTCATGTCCATGAGGGCTGTAATTTGCTTTTGTGCCTCTGCCCATTGATTTTGTGGCAGGTCTGGCATTCCTTTTAGCCTTGGTAGAGTGTGAAAGTGGAACCTGTAACCTTGAGACACAATGTTCAGAACCCATTTGTCTTGGGTGATTATATGCCAATTTTGAGAAAAAAGTGCTAGTTTTCCCCCTAAGGGAGCTGCCAAAAGGTAAGTGACTGTTTCCTGTACGGTTGTGACTTGTCTTCACCTCCTTTTGGGGTTGAAGCACCCCACTGTCGTGGTCTGTAAGAGCCTTGGGGCGGAGCTCTGCCTCTTGGGCGTCTGATCTGCCTCTTTGTGGTCTGTCTGACACTGGAAAGGACCAATTCTTTGAAGGCCAATTTCTGCTAAACCGAGGTGGCTGTACCTGTAAGAAATCCTTCACTGTTTGCATAGAGTCTGCCTTATCCTCCATTTTCTTTAATACCTCTTCTGCCTTAACACCAAATAAAATGTCCTGCTGTAAAGGAGCATCCAATAATTTAGCCTAAACATGATCAGGTAAACCTTGTTCTTTTAACCCAAGCATGCCTTTGAATCCCAGATCCTGTAACTGCTGCTCTACAAGAAGCCTCTAATGAATCAAAACCACATTGCAGAGTATGCTTTCCCACTTGTTCAGCTGCATGCAATAAATCCTGCATTTCCTTATAGTCAGGATGTTCTGAAATTGTAATCATTTTCTGTTTTAACAGAGACATTAAATATTGTTGGTATTTAAGCATGTGAAACTGGCAATTTAAAGCTCTCACTGCTAAAGTTGCAGAAGTGTAAACTTTCTTCCCCCATCTGTCTAATGCTCTGGAATCTCAGAGGGAACTGGATTTTTAGCCGAAGCCTTTACCCCTTCGGGACCCTGGGAAATAGTTTCTGGGTCAGCAATAGGTTTTTATAGAAATTTGAGTCAGTCAGGGACTCTGTAGTACCAGTCTGACTTGACTGGGGCAGGGGGCAAAGAATCAGGATTTAAACTGGATTCAGAGAACACATCATCCACAATACCCAACACTGGCGGAATAGCAAGGGGCTTGTGTTGAGGCAGTAAAAGAAAGTCTCTGAGCCTTTTCTTAGATTCTGAGTAATCCTGGCCCTCCCAATGGAAATGCTCCCTCATGGTATGTAAAGTTTCCCCAAAAGAGTAATCCTCAGGAGGAGAGGCTGAAGGAATTGATTCTTCAGCATCAGAGTCCTCATAGGGGGGTAAAGAGTATCCCTGGTCTGAAGAGGAATCAGAAGAAATGGAAACCTGGTCAAAGGAGTCATAGTCTGTACTCTGCCTAGGCCTTCTATCAGGAGGGGGATGGGTACCCCTGATCAGAGGGGGATGGGTACCCCTGATCAGAGTAATTAGGTCTTCGGCCATTTTCAGCATCTGTTTTTTAGGCATGGAGGCCTGTCCAGGTGAATGCTGTACTTGCTTCTTTGTCTTTAATGGAGTTTTAGACTTGGCTGTAGTTTTTATAGTAAGCTGTGAAGGTCTGAAATCACCCTCAGAAGCCGATGCCTGCTCAGCGGCTCCGGACCCATCTGAACGGTTAGTTTCCATAGGCCCAACACCTTGAGTATCCAGAGGCCTAGCCATCTCCACATGGGAGTCAGAGGCGGCCTGTGGCTCTGAGGTAGTGGGTGTCAGGGGTTGTGAAAGCACCTCACTGAGAACCGGCGACTGGCCTAGGAAGGGGCTTCATAGTCAGTTTTGGGCCTTGGATGCCTGTCCTTATCCTTGTCTTTGAGTTTTTTTGTGTATGCCGGTCGTCGGTTGTTCCGACGGCATGGCATAATTAAACCTTCGGCCAAAGTAATGGCGAGCAAAATCAAACCGTTTAATAGTGCGTTTGTTAAATCTAGCACAAAACCGACAACTAGTGACGTTGTGGTCTGGGCCTAGGCATGGAATAAAGTAAGAATGAAAATCCTTATGAGGCATTTGCTTCCCACAAGAAATACAATTATTAGCTTTTATCAACATCGGTCTGAGGCAAGAAAAAGTTTCCCCAACGGGGTACTTAGCTTTATTGAAGACTTCGGTTCTGAAATTCGAATTGAAAATCTCAGGAGTCGGCCGACCAGCACTTGCAAACTGCTTTTGCTTCGGGCAAAGACTGAAGTAAATGGCGTTGGCTGCATCTTGTATACCCTTGGTGCACTGATGTCAGGGAAGAAGCGACAGCAACCGGTGCCGGACCAAGACTTTGGAACTCTGGCCGACTGCAGTAATGACTGCAGCAGTGAAACACGATGAACATCTACTTATTCTCTTGTCTCTTATGGATCTGAAGAAGGCAGTTTGCCGAAAGCACTCGTCTTCCAACAGCTACTTTGTGATTTTAATCAGTTTATTAATTGCTTTTTTATCAGAGATTTTAACTTAGAAGTTTCTCCTATCTCTGTGGCTGAACAGTGATTTTATCATTATTCATTTACCTTCTCATCTGTTCTCTTGGTAAGCTGACATTTTCATTTCTTTGCTCAGATACCAAGTTATGGTAAGTACAAAACTAATAAATCTGATGTCCTCTCTTTTATTCCGCCTCACGGATGGGTAGAGTCCCCAGCTATACAACTCCTGAGTGGTCTCAAGGAAGGATATGCCAAAGCACTGCTGAATCAAAAGGAAGCTCTGCTCCTGGAAACAATGCCTAATTTGTAATGAGAGACAAAGGTTTGAGCCTTCAACCAAGTAGCTGCAGCAAAGATATCTAAAGATGCCCTGGATTAAAAGGCAGATTGAAGTGGACATAGACCTAGTTGAGTGAGCCTTGGGAGGATGACGTAGGTGTAATCTATTCTTGGTGTAAATCATGACAGGTGTCTGTTATCCATTTAGCAATAGTAACCTTAGAATCCACCTGACCTAGAGAGCTAGGACAGGACGACACAAACTGTTCCGATTTTCAAAAAGGTTTTGTCCTGTGCAGATAAAAACTTACTGCCTGGGAACATCAAGTAGATGCAACAAACGCGCTCCCTCACTGGAGGGATTTGTGAAGAAAACTGGTAGTCGAATGGTGTGGTTCAGATTGGAGGGATTAGCATGTAGGGAAGCCCTATCTTTGTGGGAAATAATGTAAGGAAGCTTAGAAGACAAGGCCTGAATCTCTAATATTCTCTTTGCTGAAGTGATGGCAATGAGAAAAAGTTTCTTTTATGGAAGACAGTAAGTCACAATCACGGGCTGGTTCAAAAGGTTTTCGAGTTAAGCCTTGCAAAAACCATAGGGAGATCCAATGGCGGGGAGGGATCTTTGACTGGAGGCCTGAGGAGGAAGATCCCTTTCAAGAAGGCCTTGCACAGTTTGGAAGTTGAAGGAAATTGAAAACAATGCCAGAAAGAAAGTTAGCGATGGTTGCCAATTGAAGTTTGATGGTAGAGAAGCTGGCTCCTTCTTTGAAAAAAGAGATGCAAAGAAGAGAAGGAGAGCTGAAATTGGTGCTGAAAAAGGGTCAATATGTTCTCTTTAGAAGCCCAAAAAATAAATGTCTTCCATTTACTCCCATAGACTTTCCTGGTAGCTGATCGGCAAAAACCAGTTCAGGCTCCAGCTTTTGTGCAAGACATTTTTTCCCCAATAGATTACTGGAAGCCACAAGTCAAATGTGCTTAGAGCCGATAAAGAAACACTGAAGGAGTATATCAACTCAAATAAAAGGCCAGAAAAAAAATGGAAAAAGGCTTTAAACAGATATTCAGATCAGCAAAAATCAGCGGCCGAAATGAAGAAAAGGCTAGCTGAGTTAGAGTCTGCTCAAGGAAATGTTTTAGAAAATGGTAGCATTAGAGGGCAGAGCACAGAGAAAAAAAGAAGTTATGTCTTACCATAACGTTCCATCTATGATGTTGATCCTCGTTCAGTCATTACGCATGGGTATCTGTTCCAACCTCTGAACCGAGCTGGCCATTTTCCAAGTTCGCGTCAGCCATCTCAAGCTAAACTCTTACTCATAATCCCCCTCTCCCTGTTGCCTCAGATTGAGTTTGCAAGTCAAAAGAAGGTAGAGGCTACCTCTGGTCAACTGACCTATCTGAAACGGATGGTGAGATCCACTACTATAAGCCTCAGGAGGGGGATGGATGGAGGGAGGGTTGTAATGACTGAACGAGGATCAACATCACAGATGGAACATTATGGTAAGACAACTTCTTTATCTGATGTCAATCCTCATTCATTCCTTACGCATGGGACAGAGTCCCCAGCTACCTTATTTCTAGGTAAGCCCTCATGGAAGGACGTTCCTGAGCAGCATAGAGCCAAATGATGCTCTTCCCCTGGAAGCCAGATCTAATTTGTAATGGCTGATGGTATGTGGTTTAGCCCACGTAGCAGCTGCACAAATGTCATGTAAAGAAGCTCTAGCATGGAAAGCAGCTAAGGTTGCTACTGACAGAGTAGAATGAGCCTTGACAGTGGTAGTTAACTGAACATTATGCTTGCTGTAAATAAGAGTCACGCAGTCTTTCAACCACTTAGCCAACGTGACCTTGGAAACGGCACATCCTAATCTAGGTCCAGAAAAGGCCAAAAAAAGCTGATCTGACTTGACTTGCGAAAAACTTTAGTTCTGTCCAAGTAGAAACAAAGTAGTCTGTGAATGTCTAGGGTATGTAGGCAATACCCTCCTGTGTTTGAATGATCGGGAAAGAAAACTGGCAATTCAATGGTTTGGTTAATGGACATGTCAGAAATCACTTTGGGCAAAAAGGTAGGATTAGTTCTCAATGACACTCTGTCCTTATAAAAAGGTCAGATATGGCTTCTTGATGCACAAGGCTTGAAGTTCGGAGATACATCTGGCAGAAGTAATGGCAACTAAGAATAAAGTCTTCCAGGACAAGTACTTGAAGTTGCAAGAAGAAGTTGGTTCGAAGGGTAATGTTGTCAAAGCTTGTAAGACTAAAGCCAAATCCCATGGTTGAGTGGGTTCTCGAAAGGGAGGTTTTAGATGAAAAACGCCTTTTATGAAGGTCCTGCATAATTTGTGAGACATGAGAGAAGAATCCTGGACCCCACTGTGGAAATTAGAAATGAAGGCCAAGTGAACTCTTATCGTGGAAGCAGAAAGACCAGACTGGAATACATCAGACAGATATTCCAGCACTACGGGCATTGGTGCTGAGAAAGGATCTGTTTTTCTTTTATCCAGATAGTAAACCTCTTCCACTTGCTGAGGTATGCATTTCTGGTAGATGACTTAGGAGATGCAATGAGAATGTCACATACGGGTAAGGATAGATATTTCTGCCTGGCAATCACTGGAAGTGGAGGAGCCAAGCTGTGAGCTTCAGGCTGTTTAGGTTGGGTGAATCAGGTTCTGCGGATGGGAGATCAAGTCTGGGGTTGGATCGAGAGTCCACGGTTGATCTAGCAGGAGAGGCCACAGGAAGAACTAAATCTGACGAGGCCAAAATGGCGCTATGAGGATTAACTTGCTCTTCAACCGGCGGGCTTTCTTCAGGACCTGGGGAATGAGGGGAAGAGGAGGCAATGCATAAAGTAGACCCAAGGGCCAATCGTGGACTAGAGCGTCCCTGGGTGACTGTCCCCAAGGGGTAATCAGGGTGTACAAATTGCTGCATTTGTAGTTGGTTGGGGAAACTAAGAGGTCGCAGCAAGGAAGACCCCAGCGGTTAGCCGCTATCAAGGGATTCAGGAACCACTCGTGAGGTTGAAGAATGCACCTGCTGAGTCTGTCTGCTATCACGTTGGAACTCCCGGGAATGTGTGTTGCTAGAAGAAAGCAGTTGGTAGCCATCGCCCATTGCCATAATCTCATGGCCTCCTGGCAAAGGGGATAAGACTCCTGTTAATGTACCAGACCACCACCATGTTGTCTGGTTGAATCGCAATGGTCCCAGACGGCAACAGGGGATGTAATGCTTGCAACGCCAGAACCACAGCCCTCAACTCCAGAACATTTATATGCAGATGGGCCTCCATTTCGACCAGATGCCTTGGACAATCTTTCCCTGAAATAGGCCCCCCCCACCTCATCAGGGTGGCGTCCGTGGTCACTGTGGCCATGAGCTGTTGGGGGGAAAAGGTACGGGACCATTGAAGCCGATTCCGAGACAACCACCAATTTAAGTCCTGCTCGCACCTGTGAGTTATCTGAATCTCTGCTGAAGGAGGGAGGTGAAAAGGGTACCGTGTGAGTAGTAACCACTGTAGAAGCCTCATGTGAAACTTGGCCATGGGAACAATTGTAATGGAGGCTGCCATGGAACCCAACAGCTGTAGAACAGAGTGAGCTGAGGATTTCTCCTTTGAGAGGACTGGAATCAACTGTTGTCTCAATCTTTGAATTCAGTGCTCCGGAATGGATGCTCTGCAGTTCTTTGTGTTCAGGTAGACCCCTATGAGCTCTGTGGATTGGGATGGGGGAAGATTGGATTTTTGCCAATTTATGGTTATGCCTAGCCTTTCTGCGGTGTGGAGAGAGAAAGCCAGGACTTTTTCTAATCAATGACTGGTGGAGGCGGTGATGAGCCAGTCGTCTAAGTATGGAAAAACCTGGAATCCCTGTAGTCGTAGGAATGCTGGGACGACTGCCATGCACTTTGTGAACACTCTGGGGCTGTAGAGAGTCCGAAGGGCAGTACTCGGAACTGATAAGGACTGGTTCCTGCACGGAAACGAAGGGATCTCCTTGACTATTTGTCCACTTTTATATGGAAGTAAGCGTCTTGAAGATCTATACAGCACATCCAATCGTATTTTTCCAAAAGTGGGGGATAGACTGTATAGTGACCATCCGGAATTTCTGTACCTTTACGAATGTGTTTAACACACAGATCCAAAATTGGTCTCCAGTCTTTTCTGGCACCAAAAATAGTCTTGAGTAGAGCCCAGATCCTATCTAGTCGGCTGGGACTGTTTGAATGACTCTTTTGCTTAGCAGCTTTGTAATCTCCAATGCTGCCTGTACCCTTTGACTGGGTGGCACATTGGGTAATTTCCTTAAGGTGGCGGGATAAAGATCGAAAGGGATATGGTAACCTCTGGTTATCTTTTGTACCCAAGTATTGGTGGTGACTGTTAGCCAGGCAGAAGGGTACAAAGAGAAACAACCCCCTACCACTTCCAGAGGAAAGCAGTTGGGCCACACCTCAGGAGCGCTGGTAGGGTTGGCTAGTGAAAGAATCCCTGGAACCCTGGTTACATGGACCTCTTCTGCCCCGAAACGGGCATCTTCCCTGAGAATTTCCCCCTCTGCCTCTCGGGGAAAAAAATAAATAAAAAAAAAATCGGCCTGTGTGTCACGGACAGAAACCTGAGATTTTTTGTGCCATATCTTCCCACTCTTTTGGTTTCTGGAGAAAGCCCGTTGAGGGGAAGAGTAACGGACACCCATGGCAGAAAGGGTCTTACCCGTCCTGTTCACATCTAGCCAATGTGCTTTTAACTTTGGGACCAAACAATGAAGAGGCTTCAATTGGAGCGTTGATAAAGGAAGCCTTGAAGGGTTCCGCGAAATCACACAAATCGCATCCAGGAAAGTAGTCTCAGAACAACTCCTGCACCCGCTGCTCTAGCTGCTCCTTCTGATGCATGAGAAATGAGACGGATGGAGGAGTTAGAAATGGATTCAATGGTGGCTAATTGAGAGGCCAATTTGTCACGGACCTCATCAGACAGCACCAGCCAAAGTTTCAGAGAGCTCAGAGATTAAGTCTCTCTGAAGTCTGGTAAAATGTGCCATGTAGTTCAGAGCCCTGATTGCAAAGGTCCCTGATGCAAAGGTACACTTCCCAATTCTGTCCAGAGCCTGAGAGACTCTGTTGGGCGGATAAACAGTCTGGCTCTCTTCGTCCACCAGGTCCTTTTTAGTTGTGGCCGCCACCAACAAGGCATCTACCTGAAGACCTTTGGACCAATGTGGGTCGCTCTCAAGAGGGGACAAAATTTTATCTAGACCCCGGGGAATGGCCTCAACTGTGTCAGGAGCCTTCCATGCACGCTGCACGACGAGCCGGACCAGTTCGTTGGCAGGTGGAGTAACCCAAGAGGTAGGGAGCCGGGCACAAAAGGCCTGTAGGAACAGAGGTTGGGTTAAAGGGCTGCCAGTCACCTCTCTGTTTCAGGATTTCTAGGATATCTCCAAAGGATGCCTCAGAGGGGTGACCTAGAGGACCCTTCCCCATCATCCAAGTCTGCGTCTTCGGTGAGGGACTCCTCAGTGGAGTCCATGTGTTTCCTCTTACACGAAGACTTCCGATGAACTTCCTCAGAGGGAGGAACTGGGGAAGACAGCTCAATAGGGGCCTCCTGTGGGGGTAAGTCTTGAGGCTCTCGTGCCCGGTGTTCTTGTGTAAAAAGTGGAGGCACTGATAGTATAGAAACGTCAGCTGATCCAATAGTCTTCTCCAGACTGGAGTCCCTGGATGGCTGCGGAAAGCCAAAGAGGTGCCACAGTTAGCATCCTGGGTAGTGGCAAGAGAATCCTGCCACAATGGCAACTGAGGCCCCTTAGTGAGATCCAAAAGGGTAACCGCAGGTGACGACTGTGCTATAGTACGGGGCTTCCAAGACAGTGACGGGGGCTCTGATGAAGAATGGTCACCTCCCGAGGAAGTACAGGTAATGGGAAGAATACCTCTAGCCAGAAGCAACTGATCCACAAGACGCAGCACACAGTGTTCAGAGAGGCTTCTAGTGGATCTCACAGACATAGCTGAAGGAGAATCAGGGCTATCCAAAATCGGAACAAATTCGATGCCCACAACGGTGGGAGTTTGTACTGCAAAAAGAGGAGTTGGCATGGCCTGAACAACAGTAGTATGCCCCAAGAGAACCATCGGTGCCGAAGGTAATGTCTGCACCAACGAGGTCGGTACCGAAGTGGTAACTGGCGGTGTCGAGAGAGTCTGCAACAGAAAGGGAATGGTCAGTGCCGAGCGAGTAGTCTACACCAAATCAATGGTCTGAACCAAGAGGGAGACTGGCGTCGACACACCTATCAGGGTGGACAAAAACTGCATGGACTGTACTGTCGGTGCCGATGAAGGAGTCTGAACAGAGGAGCCCCTCGGTTGCGATGCTGTAGGAGGCACACTACTCGGTGCCGAAAAAGTAGATGGTGCTGATGGACTCTGAACTGAATAACTAGGCTCCAAAATCAGTGCCGAAAAAGCCAAATCCGTAGTAGAAAGCTTAAATTTTGTGGTCTCTGTTCCATAGGACCTCCAGCCGGAGAGGATGGAAGAGACTTAGATTTTTTTATAATCATCACTCCTTTTCTTGTGGGAGCTTGGAGGGGATGAGACCTCCATCCCAGAAATAGCCTCTGAAAAGGAAGATTTAAGTAGCCTCTTTTAAAGTCATCTTATTCTTTCAATGACAGTCCTATTAGTGAAATTCCTACAAATCCCGCAAGGCGGGTCAACTGTTAAATGAGGCACACCCAAACAATAAACACAAAGAATGCGAGTCAGAGACAGGCAATTTATGGCCACATTCCACACATCTTTTAAAACCTGGACTGCCTTTTTTATCTGTCATAGTAAAGAAAGGGAAAGAAGGGTTACCAAAAAGGAATTTACCATTGTTGATAAATTTTTTGGGTAAGGGAAAGAAATACCTCGTCGGTAAGAGAAAGAAAAAAACAAAATAAGAGCACAAGGAGTAGTCGAAGTACGATAAGGTAAGAGAACTAAATAACTACTTTTTTTCCTTCAAAAAGTTTAGTCAAATTTTTTCAAAAGATCAAAAATGTGTACTTGGCTCAAGAGAAGTAGCCTGACACGACCCAATTGTGACGCAGCAAACAAAATCTGAGATAACAGGTAGAGAGGAATTATGGGCAAGAGTTTAGCTCGAGAGTTTGTGGCCGAAGCGATCTTGGAAAATGGCCGGCTCGGTTTCGAGGTCGGAACAGATACCCATGTGTAGGGAATGAATGAGGATCAACATCATCAGATTGAGATTTTCTGCTGTACTAGAGAAACTAAGGAACAGACGGAATAAACTTTATGAAGGCACAAATAAGCAAATGGACTGGTATTCCAATTCCACAGGAGGACCTGTTAACTCATTCCCTCCAGTACAGCTCTTTTGATTGCGTACCTTTAACTCCCAGTGGGCGTGGCTTGAGACTTTAAAAAATAAAAGTTATCACCTTACAGTTCTAACAAATACTCATTGACAAATGTCAAATATCAATACAACTGTGTTTGCCATCATGTATGCTTCAATATAAAATATTCAGATTCCTTGTATGTAGCATGGTTTTGGAAGTATTAAAGCAAATATGAACAAGCAATATTTGATGCCTAGAGGAGCAGTAGGAGGTAACTGAAGATGCACCTGGAGGCATCACTCGGATGTAATGAGTTAAATGAAAGGACACATTGCGTGTAAGCTCCAAACCTGACCATGAGAAAGCAACCAAAACATGTATTATTAAAGATGTAAACCAGCAAAAAAAAGCTGACCCCGACAAAACTGTGGCAAAGTATTAAAAGTTGGAAATAGTAGAGAGTTTGCAGAAAATGATTATTCACTGTACACCACTTAGGAGAGAAATTTATACCAGCAATCAGAAATGGTTGAGGCGCAGGTGTGCAATTCAAGCTACTGTATCCAGCGGTCTTCAAAATATTTTTTCCCTGGAGAATCCAGTCATTTTATGATGCAAAACATGCTAAAGGAGAAAATACAAAAGTTCATCCAACAAAAAATTGAGCCATCAAGCAGATGGGGACTGTCTCTCATTCCTCTTATAAAGCACATGGAGAGACTTTGCCAGTGAAACCTTTTCCCTTGTTCCGAAGGACCATGCTCGAGAGACAGAGAAAAAGCACAGGAGTTGACTAAAAGAATTGTACTTTGGAACTGGAGTTGAGAGATGGAGATGAACAGCAACACAGAAATTAGTGAATAAATATGACTGCAAAGCATCAATCGCATTTGTGAAACATGTCTATACAAGAAAAAGTTTAGAGTGGACTTTTGTTGACTTTGTTGAACTTGCAGGGAACTGAAAGACATTTTGCTTCACTTCACTGCTTTAATGTTTGGAAGAACACTGATAGGAAGAGAAAGGAAAACGTAAGTACAATTATTTCTGCTCTTAACAGTATTTCTATGAAACTTTTCACGATAGAAATTGCATAGTTTACAGTAAAGCATTTTTAGTTATTGTATGTGATAAAGATACAACAGTAAACCGATGCCTTCTTTCTTTTTTAGTTTTACGAAATTTAGGCATTACAATGCAAAGAGAAAAAAAGGCTACACAAAAGCATGCTTAAAATATCAGGCTGTAATCTAGTACAACTGGGGTGCGTGATGTGGTACAAAAGTAAACAGATCATAAAAATATGCAGAGCTGGTATGTTTCTTCTTACTTTTGTATAGGTGAACGCCTAACCTCCGGATATAATGCAAAGTTTTCCTTTAGCAAAAAATGTTTCAACTTAACTTTCGAAGCCTGCACCTGAAGGCTACATTTTTTTCTCTTACATTTCCATGGAGACAAGCTGATTAGAGAGCAATAAAAGCCAAAGCACTGGTTTCTTCAAAGGCTAAAAGTTGAGGCTTTCTGAAATCATGCAAGTTGTTTTGCACATCTGGGAGGGAAATAAATACAAAGGAAGAAGAGTATATTCTAATTAACGTAAAGTAGAAGCACAGGCAGTAACATGCCTCTCAGCTAACTTAAAGCTCTAAGTTATCCATGCTAAGGCCTGTGTTTGCAGCTATTTCAGACAACAGTTCCAATTAGGATGATTAAAAACTTCACTATGTGAATATGCAGACAGCTTTGTGTGTTTGCATTAAATTCACAAGTTATGGAGGTATTCAGAGGGTGTGCGCAAATGTGTACGTGTGTGTGTGTGTGTGTTGGAGGGCATTCATTAAAACAAACAGTCTTGCAAATGTGATATTGGTTCTAATGGTGATAAGAAAAATAAAACTGTATAAAAGGATCAACCTGTTAAACATTAGTGGGTGCCTACACCACAAAAGCTGGAAACTCCTTTACCTTGAAATATAGCCTCAAAACATAATTAAATATGCTTTTCTTTTTGTCTAGATCAATAAATGCAGAGTTTAAAACAGCAATGTTACAGGGGACACATTTGGAAAGAACTAAGCACATGAATCTGATAAAGGAGAATTTCAGGATGGATATTCAGCAGAATATGAAGAACAAAGGAAAACTCCAGTCCGTTAATGATTGGCAGTACATTTTGACGAACACCGAGGTGCCAGCTCGACCTTCAATGAAGGCACACCCATTTACACGTCTTTCAAACGCCCGCCCAACTGCGGGGAGGACATGCAGACTCCACATAGAAGGCACTCCCCGCACTCCAGCCCAGAATCAAACAGGAGAACCTCTTGCTGTGAGGCAACAATGCTACCACTGCACCACCGCGGATGCATGATTTAATTTATTATGGGAAAAAAAAAAAATATTCAAACCTACATGGTCCTATGTGAAAAGGTAATTTCCCCCCCCCCCCCTGTTAAATCATAAAATAACGGTGGTTAAATCACATTTCTGGGAAAGCAGAGTTCAATTTCACTAGCCACACCCAGGCCCAATTACTGCCAGACCTGTTGAATCAGGAGATCACTTAAATAGAACCAGTCAGGCAAAATGAAGGAGGCCACAAGATCACAAAAAGTAAGACATCATGACACGATCTAAAGAAATTCTGGAACAGATGAGAAATAATTGACATCTATCAGTCTGGAAAAGGTTACAAAGCCATTTCTAAAGCTTTGGGACGCCAGCGAACCACGGTGAGAGCCATTATCCACAAATGGAGAAAATACGGAACAGTGGTGAACCTTCCCCAGGAGTGACCGGCCTACAAAAATTACCCCAAGAGCTCAGCGACGACTCATCCAAGAGGTCACAAAAGAATCCAGATCATCTAGAGAACTGCAAGACTCACTTGCCTCAGTTAAGGTCAGTGTTCATGACTCAACCATAAGAGAGACTGGGCAAAAATGGCATGCATGGCAGAGTTGCAAGGCGAAAACCACTGCTGACCAAAAAAACAAAAGGCTCGTTTCACTTTTGCAAAAAAAAAAAAAAAAATATGAAGGTTTTGGCGTAGCCTAGTCAAAGTCCGGACTTTAATCCAAATGAGATGCTGTGGCATGACTTTAAAAAAAAGGTGGTTCATGCGCGGAAAGCCTACAATATTGCCGAATTAAAACAATTCTGCAAAGAGTGGTCCAAAATTCTTCAACAGTGACGCGAGAGACTCATTGCCAGTTATCGTTGCTAAGGGTGGCACAACCAGTTATTAGGTGTCAATTATTTTTTCACATAGGGCCATGTAGGTTTGGATAGGTTTTTTTTCCCTTAATAAAATCATCACTTAAAACTGCATTTTGTGTTTACTTAGGTTATCTTTGTCTAAAATGTATATTTGTTTGATGATCTGAAACATTTAAGTGCGACAAACATGCAAAAAAAAAAAATCAGGAAGTGGACAAATATTTTTCCACTGCACTGTATATTCCACCTAAAGCTCCTAGTATGGAGCATAAAAAATTTGGGGAGAAAAATCAGCTTTCAGCAGGGATAGGGATGACTGCAATTAGGGGTACAGAGAATAGCAAGAGGGAGCTGGAATTTACATGAGGAAGCTTGGCAAAGAACAAAGGTATTGGAAACAAATACTGGAAAAGGTAACAGAATGGGAAAGGCGAAGAAGACATTCAGACTGCAGGCTAGAAACTGGTATCAATCCCCAATAGGAAAGGCAGAGTATAGGCAAAGAGAAAGAGATAGGAGAATTCTAAAGTGAGAGAGACATTCAGACTGCAGGCTAGAAACTGGTATTGATCCCCAATAGGAAAGGCAGAGTATAGGCAAAGAGAGAGGTGAATTCTAAGTGAAAGATCTGCAAGAGTTTTTAGCTGAATCTAGAACTGAAGCTGCTGTTAAAAATGGATAACTAGTCTGGCATATAAAATACTGCACAATAACTACAAGAATCAGAGGAGGTTGATAAAAATTGGGAAGATAAGCAATTCAACAAAACAATGAAGACATACATACCTCCCAAATATGCAAAGTCCAGAAAATTTAGGATTTTGTGTGGAAGTGTTTACACAGGTACTGTTATACTCAAAGCTGACTTACAGAATTTCTCCTCACGTAGATAGCAAATGTTGGGAGTGTGATGGGGAAGAAAGAGGTACCTGGGCAGAAATTTAATTTATGTAATGTTGGATTGATTACTTACAATCTTCTGTATAAAGTTTGTAATTGTGAATTTGTTCATATGGTTTGATTACTTTTATAAGTTTGCCTAGGTCACAAGTGATTATTCAATAAAAAGGTGTTTTCTAAAAAAAAAAAAAAAAAAAAAAAAAAAAAACCAACAGTAACTGGGAAAGCCATGGAGAAAATCCAAAGGGGAAAGGGTTGACAGCGTGACTGCATCTGTACAAGGCAGCTACCTCCAACATGGCAAACCATATGGGATTCATGGCCAAAAGGAGCAGTTACTCAAACCTGATCGAATTTTATGAATCTGTTACAGAAAAACTTGACAGGCAAGTAACAGATATTAACCTAAACTTCAGCAAAGCCTTTGACTCTGTCCCACACAGGAGACATGCTGGAAAACTGGAGCAGTTGGGGAAATGAACTGCATGGTGGAATGGTAGGACACAGTTATGGCGAGGAGGACAATGTCAGGAATTAGGAATGTGACTAGAAGAGTACCACAGGTGTCTATCCTGTGTCCAGTATATCTCAGTGTTTGTCTCCGACACATTGAGAGACTACACAAGGATCAACCGCTTTTCTTAGAGTACTGAGATAACTACAGCTGTGGAGCATGGGGGTGGCAAGTATCAGCTAAGGGAAGTGGAATTGTTAACAGAGCCACAGAATAATCTGGGAGTGTTGAACAAACCTGGAATGGAAGACTGGAAGCAGACAGGGCAGTGGCAGCAGCCAAAAGAATGTTGGGTTGTATACTTTGATAGGACAGATTCCAAAAACAAGGAAGCAATGCTTCTCTTCAACAAGGCTTAGTCAGACAAAACCTTGAGGACTGCAACTAGTTCTGGAAGCCATACAAGAAGAGGCCATCAGTCTCCTGGAAGGAATTCAGAGGAAAGCTAATAGAAGTCTGTGGGATAGACTGGAATAGGAGGACCTATACTTCTAACTTAAAATAAGAACAGATGGGAGCATAATACTGGTGAACAAGAGTATAATCGGGTGAGGGCTCATGCTGAACAGGAAGGGTTGAGGGGTTGCAGGAGCACATGCAGCATAACAGTAAAGAATAACTATTTCCTGAATCACCAATACTGCTACTCAGGAGAGGGATGTGGGCCCATGGAATTTACAAATCAATTGGTGGAAGAAGACGATCCACAGAGGCATTCAAGAAAGCATGACATGCAGTAAAAAGAAGGTATAGCTGGAGAGGAAGCAGAATGTTAAGGTGATTGAAGGGCGGACTAGGTAAAAGTTTATTACACTGTTAGAGGAGATGACAAGACTAGCAAACTCTTATTTTTCAGTCTTAGACAAACAAGCTGTGCCCAAACAAATGTAATATTACAAGCATGCATTTAAGTCCTACTACCTTCACTGACTGACGCTTTCTTATTTTGCTGACAATGTATCTTTAAAAACTATTCATGCAGTTCACATTCAGTACAATCAAATGCTTATAACAAGCTGTACAGGATTTATATTTTGCATACCAATGAAAGGAAAAACTTGCAACATAACAGTTTGAATGGTGAGGAACAAGCAACACTCCCAACACATCCAAATAGGAAAAGGACCAAACACACACACGAGAAGTCAAACAGTATGACAATAACCAGCAAAGAAATTAATTTTCTGTAATTTGGCAGAAAATGTAGATTTTAAGCCAGCACCGCAGAAGCAGTGAGTTTTCCCCAACTAGAAAAACGGTGGTCACTTAAGTTGACACTACAGGCCTCCTGAGGTTACAGATAAAATATCCAATGGAAAAAAAAAAGTCTAAAACATGACCTAGTAAGCAAATCTTGCATGCAGGAGAATGTAGTTGCACCCTACTAAGGGAAATAGCAGGACATTCATGAGCATGGGTGTTTAAAGGGGGATAAGACTTCAAAACAGAAAACAGCAACCAAAGCTAAAAAGGTGGAAACAGGAAGCAGTGAATCTACACGAGAGATTAGCTGCACAGAAAGACTTGTGTATTTACTATAAAATACAAACCTATAAAAATGTCCATCTTCAGCAAGGAAAAATTATGCGGTAGGCATTAGGACCACTTGACAATTATACCAGGCTGCTAGGCACTGCTAAGTTGAAAAAAGAAGAAATTAAGGCAGAGCGCAGAAGAAAGCAAAGGGCCAGAGAATACAAAAGTTGTGTGTATATGTGGGGAGGAGGGTAACATCACTGAAGATGAACCTAGGAGTAGCAAATCTACTAGAACTACATATTTTGTATCCAAATAAAATAGTTAATAGATTCCATATCTAAACCTCCTTTGTTTGTACAGTCATAGGAACATACAAAACAATAGCCTCAAAAGATGACCAATGCTGAAAGAGGTATGGTTAAGTAGCAACACAAATTATTTAGAGAGTGCCTGACAAAGGTCAAAGTATTGCAGAATATGGGTAATCTCACAAAACAGAGGAGCAACTGCAGAGTGCCAAGGAAAAAAACAACCGAGTGTTTGAATAATATGCATGAGTTTAGAAAGACTGCTGCTAAGCAACCATTTTTTGAAAATGCTAGAGCACAAAAACGTTCAGTACAATGACTTGAGCAATGGAAAGTAGAAAAGGCTTAGGGAGTCTACAACAAGAAAAATAATCAGAGAATCTATGGCAATATTAACATTTCAAAAATTTTATGAAAGTGTGTGTAAAACAGGGGACTGTGCAAGAAAGGGCACAAATGGAAAAAATTATGGAAGACAATTATGCCAAGGTTAGAGGAAAATGAGGCTGAACAACTAATAGACAAGTTAAACTGTAATGCAAGCCTCTGGGAACAGATGGTATTCCTGTGAAAGTCTGGATGTTAGGTAGAAAGAAAGTGATAAAGGTCTGAAAAAGATGTTGTTTAACTATTTTAAAAGGAGGGGGAAAGGGTGTATTACATAAAGAGGGTAAAGATCCATCAGACCCAGCTTCGTATAGACCCTTTTCAATTTTAATCCATGGATTATAAACTGTTTACCATTGTTTAAGCTAGCACATACATAAAGATGCTGCCAAATATGAAAGATATGATCACTGTTGTTTTGTGGAGGAGAGACAAACATTTGACAACATTAACAGAACAAAAGTGACCCAGGACGGAAGCAGAACTTAAGAAAATACTACTATTGGTAGGTTTTGATGCACAGAAATCATCTGAGAGAGTATGCACAATAATAATGATAAAATAATAAGGTCAACTAGGAGGATACATGAAGGAGCGGAGGCAAGAATTAGAGAGGAAGGATTCCTCTCCTTAAAGTTGTGTTTCAACAGGGAAACCAGGCAGCAGTGCCCTCTTTCCCCTTTATTTAATTTATACTTAGTGCCACTGGCAAAGAAAATTAAGGGACTCACAAATTCAAGATATGGTAATAAAGAAAAAATATTTTTATTTGCAGATACTTTGCACTTGATAAATCCAGATCAGGTTGGTGTTGTGAAACATTTTGAAGCAGCTTTGAATCTTTTCAGGATATGCAATTAGTAAAGATAAAAACGGATACTGTAGCCATAAATTATGTACCAACACACAAATTGGTTCAGAAATGGGACATAATAGGTCAAACTATTTAGAAGCAGGGATTATTAAAAAAAAAGACTGCTGTTATGGCAGCCAAGGATATGTGGGAAGAGACTGCAAGACTGAGAAACTGGAAGCTCTTGTTTATGGACACGGATAGTAAGGCAGAGCAGTGAAAGTGTTACGTCCCTTTAGTTTTACATACAGGTCAGACATATTTTTAAACAACAACCAGGGAAGTTGTGGACATGAAAGAGTTGAAGGAATTTATCTGGGAGTGGAAAAAGTCAAGTGGGATAAGCAGATTCTTCCAATAAAACAATGTGGTTTAGGATTACATAATTTGAGGGGATAGCTTAGAGCTCTCAGTTAACAGACACACACACACGCAGGCACACACACACGCAGGCACACACACACGCAGGCACACACACACACACACACACACAGATGCAGACACACACACACAGACACACACACACAGACACACACACACACGCAGGCACACACACACGCAGGCACACACACACGCAGGCACACACACACGCAGAAGGCTAGAATTTAAAGTGGAAAGGGATGATGATAAAGTCGGGGGGGGGATTAAGAAACAAGTACAGTGTAAGATTTAGGATGCTAATCCTTGAAGAAAACAACCATACAGATTATATTCATAAAGATGTGAAAGTATTTTTAAAACTACACCAACACAGGAATGTAGAAATAAAATGTTGCCAATAGGAATAATTGCAATAGGGATACAGATATTATGCAAGATGGGGCTGGAATTTACTGGAGAAAACTGGCAAAGGAACAAATGTATTTGGAGCAAAGAGCTATAAAAGTAAAAAAAAAAAAAAAAGGGGGGGGGGGATGGGATGAGGCCAAGAAGAAGTTTGGACTGCATGTTCAAGACTGCCTTCCCTACCAGGGATTGACGGACAAGAGTACAAGCAAAGAGAAAAGAATAGGGGAGTCCCAAGTGAAAGACCTGCTCTAGTAAAGTTTTGGCTGAATCTAAAACAGAAGCTGTTGTGAAAAATGGGCTAATTAGTTGCTGCTGTTGTTGTTTGTCTTTCGGCTTTTTCCCCGGTAAGGGGTCGCCACAGCGGAACTCCGGTCCGCTAATGATTGGCAGTAGATTTTCTACGAAACGCCGAGGTGCCGGCTCGATGCATAACCTTCAACAAAAGCAAGCCCATTTACGCACTCATGACTTTCGAACGCTACCCAACCGCGGGGAGGACATGCAGACTCCACACAGAAGGCACTCCCAAGCCAAGCATCGAACGGGAGAACCTCTTGCTGTGAGGTAACAACGCTACCGCCGTACCACCGCAGCATGGCATACAAAATATTGCATGACAACTACACAGCAGTAGTAGTTATAACAGAAACTTGAAAATTAATTTAGAAGACAATACTGAGGGGGTCATATGTACAGCTTCCATGTTTGCAACAAAGTCCAGAAGGTTTAGGATTTTTTTTTTCAAAAGTGTTTTGCATGTGTACTTTTATACTCTAAGCAGACTTCAAAGAATTTTTTCTCAGGTAGACCCCAAATACTGGAGGTGTGATGGGGAAGAAAATAGCAACTATGAACTTGATTTTTGAAAGCATAAATGAGCAAGCAGATTTTAAAAATTCCCTACAGAATATTCCATCAGAAATATTGGGGGAGCAAGTGGCTGTAACAAAGGAAATTAGTCTTTTGTGCTGGGATACAGCATCTGAATTGTCTAGACCTATTAAGTATTTCTGACTGCCAAAAATCAATTACTAGAAAATGGAAATCAAAATCTAAACCAACTGTATTTGAAGTACTGAATATTAGAAATGGGATCTTTAGAAAAGGAAAAGAGCAAAATTACATAGAAATAAATGGACTCTGGGGGAAATGCATGCAAAATAATGTTCAGGATGAGTGAGTTTTAAAAGAAGACCGGAATTAATCAATTTATATAATGTTGGACTAAATGAGAGTTATTGTAAAGAAAGAACAAAAGTTATGTACTCACCATAACATTTGATGTATGTAGTCCATCTCGCCTCACATTATTACCCATGGGTTTGGAGCCGAATATCGGCTCCGACTCGGCCAAACTTTTCTAGCTCGAAGTCTTCTATTGGCTGGGCTAAGCAGGTATCCCATGCTGCACTGCTCCATATCCCCAGATCTAGTTTGCTGCGAACACTCATTCATATCCCATGCATAACAGCATCCAAATAAAGAAGAATAAGCTAAAAGTTAAGGGAACTCTGTAAATCAGACCTAACCTCCAGATCCTCCAGGAAGGGGGAAGGTGGGAGGGTAAGTAAGAATGTGAGGCGAAATGGACTACATACATCGAACGTTATGGTGAGTACATAACTTCTTGATGTTATGTAGTCCAATCTCGCCTACATTCTTACCCGTGGGACAGCGTCCCTAGCACCTACATCCCTGGGAGGCTCATAGGAAGATACTCCTGAGTACTGTGGCACCAAAGGAAGACCTGTCCCCAGATACCACGTCCAACTTGTAATGAGTAACAAATGTGCGAGGAGAAGCCCAAGTAGCTGCCGCACAAATATCATCCATAGACAATCTGGCTTGATAGACTGTAGATGTAGATGTAGATGCAGCCCGAGTAGAGTGAGCCTTGACCAGAAATGGTAGGTCTTTACCTCCTGCGGAATAAGCGAAAGAGATGCAACTGGATATCCATCTGGATAGGGTGATTTTGGAGACAGGGGACCCAATTTTTGTTTTCCGAAAAGGAGACTGTGTTGATCAGATTTTCGGAGATCTTTAGTTCTGTGCAGATAGAAATGTTAACTGTCTGTGTACATCCAACTGATGAAATTTAAATTCTACCTTGTTTGAAAAAAAGGGGAATAAATACTGGCAACTCAATAGACTGATGCCACTTTAGGAAGAAAGGAAGGATTAGGGTTTGGTCCAAGAGAAACCCTGTCCTTATGAAAGATCAAGTATGGAGGGTTGATAGAAAGAGCTTAAATTTCTGAAACTCGCCTGGCTGATGTGATGGCCATTAAAAAGGCAGTTTTCCAGGTTAAGAATTTTAAGTCGCAGGTAGCTGCAGGTTCGAAGGGTGGTGAAGTAAGGGCTTGCAGGACAAAATTTAGATCCCAGGGCATGATAGGTTCTGAGACTGGAGGACGGAGTAACAGAGTGCCCTTCAGGAAAGCCTTACAGAGTCCGTGAGCCATCAGACTGGGCTCATTAGCAACATGAAAGTTAGAAATCGCTGCCAATTGAACTTTAATGGTAGCTGACGCTAAGCCCTGATGGAAAAGCATAGACAAAAACTCAAAGACTGAAGCAATTGGGGCTAAGGGTCAATTCCTTTGGTATGAGCCCAAATGGAAAACCTCTTCCATTTGCTAGAATAAATCTTCCTAGTAGAGGGCTTATGAGAGGAGGATAAAATATGAACTACCTCAGGTGAAAAGTGATGAAGCCTAACTAACGACGGAAGTGGAGTAGCCAGGCTGTCAACCAGAGGGTCCGCAGAGAGGGGTGGAACTGTCCCGACATGTGTCAGTAAATCTGGTTGTGGGTCCAAAATCCAAGGTGTGTCCACAATGTAGGGGTAGAGAAAGGGGAACCAGACTTGACGAGGCCAGTGTGGAGCAATCAGAATCATTCTGCTTCCCAAGGATTGTGCTTTCTGAATCACTTTTGATAGCAAGGGAAAGCATAAAGCAGACCGTAGGGCCAATCGTGAACCTGAGCGTCCCTGGGTGGCTCCCCCCTGTGGAGGGGGGGGGTCAGCATGAAGTAGCTGCTGCATTTGGCATTGAGGGGGCTGGCATTTGCTGACCCCATCTGCTGAAGATTCGTTCTGCAACTAGACTATTCAGGGACCACTCGTAAGGCATCAGAATAGCTCTGCTTAGCCTGTCCGCTATCACTTTGGACTTCCCCGGAATGTGCGTTGCCATCAGAAACCATTGGGAAGATACTGCCCACTGCCACACTCGCATGGCCTCTCTGCACAGGGTTTATGATCTGGTTCCCCCCTGCTTGTTCAGATACCACACCACTGACATGTTGTCCGAGTGTACTGCAATAGTCCCTACAGGTAGAAAGCTCTGAAGTCTCATCTCTAGGACGCTGATATGCAGAAGTCTCTCATGATCTTGCCTTGGACTGTCCTGCCGAGATACTGCCCCCCCCCGCACCCCATCTGGGAGGCGTCTGTGATCACTGTGGCAACCAGGGTTGGTGGAACGAAGGGTTTTCCCCTGTCCAGACTGTTGGTGCAAAGCCACCAACTGAGATCCTGTTTGCATCTGGCCGTGAGACAAATAGGATGGGAAAGTGGAAGTTTTTGGAGAGACGATTGAGCAGAGAGGAGCCATTGAAGGAGCCGCATGTGCAATCTCGCTAGAGGGACCAACATAATTGTTGCTGCCATAGTCCCCAGGAGTTGAAGAACCCATCTTGCCTTCGCTTTCCTCACAGGTAGCAGGGCGTGCACCTGTTGCTGTAAGACTCCAATTCTTTCCTGCGGCAGAAAGGCTAGCATTTGAACGGTGTCTAATTCTGCACCTATAAAAAATGACGCTGTGAGGTCAACAAGGCAGATTTTTCCCAGTTTAGTGTTATACCCAACTGCTGAGAGAGTGATGGTAGCGTCCCTGGTTTGGATTAGTAGAGGCCTGGTGGGGGCGGTAAGGAGCCAGTCATCCAGATACGGAAACACTTGGAATCCTTGACATCTCAAGTGAGCTGTCACCACCGCCATACACTTGGTGAACACCCTGGTTGCTGTGGTGAGACCAAAGGGCAGGGCTCGAAACTGTAAATGACTGGCTCCCAGCCGGAAGTGTAGGTGACTCCTGGATGCCCTGTCCATTTCGACATGGTAGTAAGCATCCTTGAGGTCGATGGAGCACATCCATACTACTCCCAACAATGGGAGAATCGATTGTAGTGTGACCATACGGAACTTGGACTTTTGTACATAGTTGCTCAGTTGGCTGAGATCTAATATGGGTCTCAAGTCCCCTGTTCTTTTCAGCACCAAAAAGAATCTTGAGTAAGTCCCTAATCCTATCTGGTCTGATGGGACATGCTGGATGGCTCCCTTTCCTAGCAGCTTTGAAACCTCTGAAGCTGCGTGATCCCTTTTGACTGGGTGGAATGTCCGGGATTTTTCTGACTGGAGGGGGATCTGACGAAAAGGGGATGGCATAACCTCTGGAAATTATTTGTAATACCCATCGGTCCTGGGTGATGCTTTGCCAGGCTTCCGGGTATAACTATATTCGACCCACGACTGGCTCCGGAAAAGCACAGTCGGGCATCCCATCAGGAACGATGGTAGGGAGAGCTGCGAAAGGAATCACGGTCTCCCGAATTGTGGGGACCCCCTCTACCTCTAGGGTGGCATCCCCCTGAATAACCTCCCCCTCCTCTGCCTCTGGAGGGGGACCTTGTGCACCAGAAAAAAAAACTCTTGTGATTTTTTGAACCACATCTTCCCACCCCGCTGGGCCTAGAGGGAAGGGAAAAATGGACCCCTACAGCAGAAAGGGTCTTTCTCTCTTGCTCGCACGTGGTGAGGGTGTCTTTCACTTTGGTTCCGAACAAAGAAGAACCATCAAAGGGGTTGTCAGTGAAAGAAGACTTGATGGCCTCTGCGAAATGACAAAGGCGCAGCCAGGCTTGCCTTCTAAGGGTGACTCCTGAGCTTGCTGCTCTACTTGCTCCCTCAGCTGCATATGAAATGAGCCGCATGGAGGAGTTAACGATGGAATTGGGGGTAGACACCTGGGTGTTAACCGTCTGGGCCACCGCCTCAGGCACGTTACCCGCAAGAGTATCTCCTAACTCCTTGAGGAGATCTCTCTGAAGCAGAGTAAAATGAGACAGTTAGTTCAGCGACCGTAAGGTAAAGGTTGCTGACAAGAGGGTACGCTTCCCGTACCGGTCCATGGTCCTAGACTCCTTGTTAGGAGGAGGGACGGAAGAAGTCTGCTACTCCCTGAGTGGCCGCCGCCACATCCACAGGGACTCCTTTGGACAAAAACTCCTTACCCAGGGAAGCAGAAAGAAATTTATTGGGTCTCCTGGGTACGGGTTCCACAGATTCAGGTTCTCCCACACCCTCCGACAAATTAAATCCAGGAGCTCGAAGGATGGGGACATCCAGGAGGCAGAGGGCTGAGCACCAAAGGCCTTCAGGAAGACCGACTCCTCCTCGGAGGGGGCTTTGGATGGCCAGTCACCTCTTTGTTTCAATATCTCCAGGATGTCGGAGAAAGAAACATCAGAGGATGAACTTGGGGGACCCCTCCGATTCCTCGAGGTCAGTATCTGAGGTGAGAGACTCATCCTGGGAGTCTATGTGCTTCCTCTTGCACGTTTTCTTTCTAGGGGGCTCCTCAGGCAAGAACTCTGAAGGGCCCTCAAACATGGGGACCACTCGTGGGGGTATCCCTAGGCATTGGGGCTCCGCTGTCTACAGATAGGTGGTGATCAGAGGCTCTCACCGGAGTGGTAGGGGACAGAATGACTGACCCGCATGATGTAGCTGACGATCTGGCCAGCGCAGTCCGCATGGCCTCAAAGACAGCCACCCCCCCCCCCCCCCGAGTCCAAGGACCGGCCAGCCTCGGAGACCATGACAGGAGTCAGGGTTCCCCGAGCAGAGGCACCAAGCGGGAGACTAGGAACCAAAATGTGTCCCGAGGTGTCCCCCTCGGGCCCGACTGAAGAATCCCGAGTCCTGAACCCCTGTGGACAGTGCCGACCGGGTCGGAGCAGACGTCGGTACCGATAGGCCCAGAGGGGCCATCGGAAACGACCTAGGAACATCACATGGAGCGGAACATTCTGGCTCCAAAGACAGAGATGCGCTCGGTGAAATGATTGAAGAAGGTATCGGGACAGGCTCCGGAGCCGAAAACAATTTTGCCAAAACCGGTGACTGGAGGAGCCTCTGCACCACCCTATCGACATCCACATCTGAAAAAAAAAAAAAAGAGTCCTGGAGGATTTGGAGGAAGGGAGGGAGATAGAGATCTCCTCTCAGGTGACACTGGTCTAATACTGGGCGATCGGCTCAGAAAAGGTTCCAATATAATTGGAGCCGACGCCGGTTCCATCAACACAGACACTTCCTGCGGCCCCGAGGACAGTGGAGCCGAGGAGGTCGAAGCAAGTTTTGTGACTTTCTCCGGTGGCTCCGAGGAAACTGAAGGAGATGGAGATCTCTTTTTTTGTCTTTGAGGATTTTGATTTAGAACTGGGAGCAGAATCCATGGCCTCTTCAAATGAGGGTTTCAAGAGTCCCTTTAGAATTAGTTTATTCTTTCTTTCTTGGAGCACCCTGGGACTAAAAGCATGGGGGAAGCTGCAGGACTCATGCAGATGGATTGCTCCCAGGCAATAAACGCAAACAGAATGTCCATCGGGGATAGACATCTTGCAACCACACAGAGCACTTTTTAAAACCCGAAGGTTTGTGCGACTTGGAATCTTCAGACATATTTTAAACAAGTAATCACAAATACCACAACAATGAACAAGTCACTGTCTGACAGGAAAAACGACACAGACACACAAAACACCACTAAGTGCGGGAACAAGTTTTTACACAACGCAGCACACACAATCCTCAGAAGGGACACACACTGAGACTAGGGCTAAAAACCTCTAATTAAAATGCTTTTTTGACCACGTACATAGAGGGAAACTGACACTAAAAACCTCTAACTCAAACGGTTTTAGAAGCGAAACCACGCAGGACAAGAGGGGAGGACTAGGTCCTCTAACTGAAATGGGCCTAGCCTGATAGAACAGCTAGTGGGATACCACAATCACACTACAGAAATACCAACACAACACCAATTAGAAATAGCTTTTTGTTTGTAACAAGTTCTCAGAACAACAAGAAAAAAGGGTACTTAACCATAGCCAAGAGCGAGACCACGTCTGAGCTACACAAGCGGCAAACGAGATCTGGGAATATGGAGCAGTGCAGCATGGGATACCTGCTTAGCCCAGCCAATAGAAGACTTTGAGCTAGAAAAGTTTGGCCGAGTCAGAGCAGATATTCGGCTCCGAACCCACGGGTAAGAATGTGGGCGAGATTGGACTACATAGAATACATACATAAGTGAATACAATGATGTTATCAGTGTGTGTGTGTGTGTGTGTGTGTGTGTGTGTGTGTGTGTGCTTATGTCTTAAGTGATAATTTAATAAAGGTGTTTAAAAAGATGGCTAGAGAATATTTATCAAGTAATGCCTCATGAAAATGTTCTGAGAAACTAAAAGCAGTGGCTACAAAAGATATCTGTAGAGGCATTACAGGGGTAAATTGGTTGTGGCACTAGCCATAGGTCTACCAGAATGTGTACTGGGAATTACAGAAAGAGAATATTTGTATACTTATTGTGACAGAAGCCATTTGTGTAGAATCATTTGGTTTTGTACACACAAAAAATGAATATGCATGTAAACATCCATACAGAGATAAATTTACAATTACTACAGTACAAAGGGGAAATAAATAAATGGTAACTTAACTGACCCGTTCAAATACAAATCTGTTGTATATTTGGACATAAAATACAAATTTAAAAGAACCTGTAACTTGGATACTAGGTTATCTGAAGCAATGACTTGCTTTCCAAGACAATAACTTCATACACACAGACTCTACAAGCTACTCAAGCATGAAATAAATGCCCCTTGGAGGAGCAGGGTCTCCAATCAGGAACCTGAGATGGAAAGTACATTGTAAAATTGCTTTACAAACCTTGACAGGAACAAGGGAAAAAATCTAGTCAACTTGAAAAGTTAGACGTTGCTATAAAATGTACCTTGGAAGAGTAACCGAATCAGTAAAAAAATTCCGAAACAGGTAAGAAAAGGCCTGGGGGATAAGAACTTTAGAGGTCTCTACACAGAGAAGCAGGTCCATTCGGCCTAGTAAGTTTTCTGAGTAAAAGGCCTCTGAAAGGAAGAACAAATGAACTCTCTCCGATAAAGACATGTCATCATGAGAGACACTGCAGGTCTGTGTGAGGTTTGTCTGCAGGAAAAACATGGATGGGCTTCTGTAAAAAAGAGGGAACAGAGCTTAGCTGCATCAGATTACAAATATTACAATGACCTCATCCTCAAGGAGTTTAGTTTCCTGGACGAATTTCTTCAAAGCAATGAAGAAAAGCATAAAAAGAAAGTGTGTATTCCCTGATAGGTTACAGCATCACTGGCCTGCCACCCCCCCGTCCCCCCAAAGGGGTATATGAGAAAAAAAAAAAAGGAGCAAAGAAGGTGAAATTTAGAGAAGCCAAAGGCAAAAGAAAATCAGTTTGCTGCTCAGAGATTATTCAAACAAAGTTGCTCCTGACAGCCTCTCCTAAAAATACAAACTGCAAATTTGATTGCCCATTGCCAAATGTTACTCACCTTTCAGCAAATAGGATGGAATGCAGTCCTCTTTGCTCGATATACCAGACTACAGCCATTTCATAGGTTCATACTAGGCTATCTGCCCTAGGGCATTTATAAGTCTAGCCAGAGTGTGTTTGGCTTTCGCAACCCATTTTAAATTAGGTTCAAGTCTCTCGAGCACGTAGCTCGATGGGATTTGGATTTTCTGACGTGCAGCATGTCCATTAATTCCAGGTTGGACATGGCTTTATATGTCAGGCACAGATCGCCTCTGAGCAGGCGGTATGCCACTGAGTAGAGCTGGCGTTTCTTTAACCGGGCAGCATATGGCATCTGTTTGAGCCCTTTGATCCTCTTGGTGAGGTACTTTTGGGGTCTTTCCAGTTGCTGCAGGTGTCTGGTAAGGTACATCCCAAAAGGGGCACTGTACTCAATTATGGGCATGATGAGGGATGAGTAAAGAGGTACGATGACCTCCCCTGATCTAGATGTGAATCCCTTCATGATTAGTTGGGCTATATAAAATGTTTTTCTAACCACTTTGGCCACCTGGTTGTCAAATGAGAGATTGCTATCAACGTGGGTCCCCAGGTCCCCAATTACTTCTTCTGTACTTAATGGATTACCACCTATGTGGTAATTTGTGGGCACTTTGTTTTTGCCAAAGGGGATGACTATACACTTTTTGGCGTTTAGCTTGAGGCCATGGCTCTGGCACCAGTTGTCTGTTTCTATGAGGCCCTTTTGGAGGATGCTTGTGTCGGCTGGAGAGTCGATTATGGTGCCCAGTTTGCAGTCATCTAAGAACTTGGTCAGCCACAGTCCTTCCTTGTTGGCCTGTACCTCTGAGAAATATATACCGAACAAGAGAGGTCCCAGGACTGAGCCTTGTGGGATGCCACTTGTAACTGGTTTGGAGTCTGACATGGCTCCAGCAATTCTAACCATGTGGGTTCTGTCCTTGAGCCAGTTTGCAACCCATCTAGTGACATAGGGGTTTATATTTAAGCTGGTGAGCTTATCTATAATGCCCGAGTGGGGTATTATATCGAAGGCTTTTGCGAGGTCCAGGTAGGCTGTGTGGACCACCTTCCCCTCGTCAATGGCCTTGGTGACTGTTTCAAAGAAATCAACCAGGTTTAAGAGGCAGGATCTGCCTTAAAGCCGAACTGGGTAGGATCCAGTGTCTGTAGGTCCCCAATATCTTATGAGGTCCATGATGATCCTTTCCATAGCTTTGCAGACCAAGCTAGTCAGGCTTATGGGGCGATAGTTTCCAGGATCCGTTGAGGCACCACCTTTGTGGAGAGGGACCACTGTTGCTGCACGCCACTCTTTGGGTACATATCCTGTAGTAAGGCTGAGATTGAACAGTAGTTTTATGTTTGGGTTTAGCTCTTCTTGGAGTTCATGTAGAACGCAGCCCGGGACACCGTCTGGTCCCATTGATGCTGTGTTTTTTTGCTTTGGAGAGGGCAATTCTTATCTGAGATGTCAGGGGGGCAGCACTCTGCTGGGATAGATATTTGCCCTTTTGGTGGGGGGGGGGGAGAAGTTTGCTCTGAACCTGTCAGCTAGGATGTTGGCAAGGTCTGTGGGTTCGGTGTATTTGTCATTTTGGACCAATTCTGAGCATATCTGGGAATTCCCACCCAGGTTCCTAACATAACTAAAGAAAGCCTTGTGATTATCCTTAGTGTCCTGTGCAATTTTTCTCTCGAAGCTGGCCTTAATGATTTTATGAGTGCCCCTAGTTTTTTGCTAATACTGATCAGAGATGCCTTCCCTTTTTGGGATTTATCATGTAGTAGCTTCCTCCTTCTATTGTATAGTTTGTTTATGGCTGGGGTCCACCAGACAAGACGTCTGCCTCTGGAGGATTGGGTCTTGGTTTTATTTGGGATGGCACGATCCATGCATTCCTGAAGGTGTTCATAGAATGTGTTTATAAAGGATTCTGCGGTCTGGGCCGTATTTTCCACAGGCCCGGGGGCTTTGAAGGATTCCACCTCCGTTTTGAGGAGTGTGAAATTTGCTTTAGAGAAGTTTTTCACTATGGTTTTCAGGGCAGGGGGTGGAATCGGGATGTGATTATCCAGCGAGATTAGTTTATGGTCTGATCTTACCAATGAGGGATACACTTCTGGTTTGGAGCATAGAGTTCCCATGTTGGTGATCATCAGGTCCAGTATGTTTTCCCCTCTTGTGGGAGTGGTAACAAGTTGTTCCATAGCATTTGAGTTTATAAATTCTAGGAACCTTTGGGCTAGGGTGTTGGAGCTAGAGTAATGCTCCCAGTCTATGTTTGGGTAGTTGAAGTCGCCCAATATAATGGTGTTTGGAGAGACCTTCATATTTTCCAGTGTTCTCAGGAAGGCCGAGTGGGGTTCCTGGGTTTGGGAGGGTGGTCTGTAGCAGGCTATAAACTGGAAGGCAGTTTTACCCACTGTTAGTTGCACATGGATAGTCTCTGATGCTTCGTGCTGTGCCACCAACCTGGAGGTGTGGGTATCTTTGACGAATATTGATACTCCCCCTCCTTTTGTGGTTCGGTCCAAGTTTTGGGGCCGAAAAGCATGGTATGAGGTATAACCTGGTAGTGCTGGGGTGCTCTCGGGAGCCTTGAACCAGGTTTCTGTTACTGCACAGATATCGATGTTCTCCATGCCAGAACTCTTCGATGACATCTGACTATACCCACGTTGCCTGACTACAGAGAAGTCCCTGGCAGAGAGGAAAATCTGCCTTCATTTACAAAACATTGACATGCAGGTGAAGAGACTGAGGCATTTAGATATCCACTTAAATTGTCTGCCCACTGCAAAATATCCCTCTCCTTGCTATACAGCAAAGGCACCAGTGGTCAGAGTCAGGAGCTGAAATGAGCACCCTCATTAAAGGATGGTTTGCTGCAACCACCAATGCAAGTGATCAACAGGCTTTTGATATCCAAAACGGATGACAGTATTGAGATGTTGCAAAAACTGCACTATAACTTCCCACTACAGAACCCTCATGTGGAATCTGGCACAAGACCATAAAAATGGAAGCTGCCAGGATATCTAATGCTTCAAGAAGGGAGTCTGCTTGAAACAATTGAGCCGTGATCAGAACTAACTACTTGATAAAGGGAAAGATCCTGCCCTAGGGTAGAAAGTCTTATACTGCAATGTTCAAAGTGCATCCCATGAATCTTTAAGAGTAAGCTGACAGCAACTCAGACTTAGCTTGGCTGTCTGATGCTCTAAAGCAAAGACAGCTTGAGCACAGATATGTCACCATGAACTCAGTCATCCAGGTAAGGGAAAGTCTTGGTACTCTGCAGTCTGAGTCACTGGCAGCCTGGGGGGGTCGAGGTGAGATCAAATGGAAGAGTCATGAACTACATCAACCACACAAGCAGAGAAATAACCTTATGCAGGTGTCTTGCAGATTCAAGCAGCATATCAGGTCTCCTGATGAGAGAGCGAGAAGGATGAACTGTACCACAAACATTCAAAAAGTGCCTTTGGGATGAAGACATTTAGATTACGGAGATACAACTGCTCTTCCCACAATATCCATCATCATCTCCCTCCTCCATTTTCCAGTTTCTGACCAATGAAGGGTGATACGCAAACTTCCTCTACCTAAACAGGGGGACAGAAGTCAGATTACGAAGACTGAATTCACTAAGCAAGTCTATCATTATGGTATTTATACAACTTTCCTAGGAGATTCCGTCACTGAACACAGACAAGACAGTCTCTCCAGCTGATTCTAGCTGGTAAGCATGGGAAATCCCAAGTGGAACCACTCACAAAAGAACCTCTTGACAGAAACAGTGCCGTCACCAAACAAGGCAAGCTTAAACTGTCACAGTAGGTGTTCAATTCGGCTTCTTGTTTCAGCCATAAAACAGGGTACGACTCATAGCGGACATGGTCATATATATGGTGCACTCAATATCAGAGGTCTTGTGGTGAAGAGTGCACAGGTGACCAGGATAATCCATCTGGTATGGATCCAATCACAGCCCTTGCAATCAAAGGCCAGTCCCTTCTTAAGACAATGGAAATCAGTCATTCCTTCCATACTCTAAAAGGAAGCCAAAGCTGCCATGGCTTCCATAAATCAGGGCAAGCATCCCAAAATGACTGAAAAAGCTTTGCACATACTTTTTCATAACCTTACAGGGGGTTTTCATAATCATTTTGCTCACCAAGGGATCCCTTGAACTGCAGTTTGCAGTGTCATTCATCCCAACAGAAATATGCCCTGGAAAAGTCTTTAACTACCAATTCTTCACCAAGACAAAACATTTTAAAATGACTAATAACCACCAGCTACAGAACAGATGCAGCAACAAGGTCAAGAGCCTTAAAATGAATGAATAAATGGGCCAAATTAAAGATGAGAAATAAATAAGCTGCTGCAAGTCACTTCTCTTGTCCTCTGTAAATGGGCAAGGAACCCGAAGCTTCTCTAAGAAGCACTGCTCTACTATTTATTATTATTTATTTATTATTGGCTTAATAAGCAAAATGGGAAGGGATATAGGAGATGGCTAAGAAATGCTCCAACTAAAACTATCTTGGGCTGTCTTCAAGAACTGCGAGTAACAGCCTTAAGCTCCTGAAGCATCTCACCTTCATGGACTGCATAAAACAGGATGGCCTCAAGAAACAGACCCACAAAAACCTCTGGATCTTTGAACTCCACCTGTCTGTAGAGTGTTGGCTGCACCAAAAGTGGGAAAAAGGGGCTTAGCTCCTCTTAAGGAGGACCTGGATCACACATTATACCCCTTTTCCAAGAGAAGCCTAATATTTACCTATCAACAAAACCATCAATTCCTGGTTATGCCAGAAACAGTCAAAGACAGGTACACAAAACAGTATCAGGAGGAAAGAAGAGAAGCTGGCAGCATCCCCAACTCATCCGTCATCCAAACACAAGATATGGAACAAAACAGAACACAATCCACAAGAACAGAAAGCTACAGTATCAAGGCACGTTTCCCTGTACTCCATACTTGCACAAAGCAGGCCAGCTAAGTCACCCAGACATATTTAAACTGCATCTGGAATCAGAGGCGGGCTCCAACGGGTCATGTTCTCTGTCCCTCCCAAATAATTTTGCAAAAGCTTACCAGATTACCTTCCTGGTGTGTGGGGGGGGGGGGGATAACTGACCAATCTTCATCCTGATCCACTACAAGAAAAATATCATTAAGTTTAAGATTTCCACTGCCTGATATTCTGCTGAATTTTCAGCATTTGAGGATATACACAACTGTCAATAAAATAAAAGATTCTGGCAGGAAAACTCCCAGATTTGTTATTTATTTACACCTTGTTGACCAGGTTAGTCTCACTAGGCCAATGACATCCTTTTTGAGGATACTAGAGGTTGTAATCACATACTGACACTGGTAAATTTGGCTAGGGATCTGGGGAACTTTCCCTACTGTGGGATCTTGTACAGCCATCTGGGCTACCAACAGCTCGTGGAGATGGGTCCTAGCTTCAACATATCATCTAACGATGGTACACTCCCCCCTTATGCTGCACTGCAGTATCAGTTTGTCTCTTTCGGCTTTTCCCGGTTAGGGGTCGCCACAGCGGAACTCCGGTCCGCTAATGATTGGCAGTAGAGTTTTACGTGCTGGCTTGCCGGGCCTAACGCACAGCCTTCAATGAAGGAAGGCCCGTTCACGCATGTCGCCACACAGAAGACGCTCTAATGGAGAATCGAACAGGCAAAGTCCAACTTTGAGGCGACAACGCTACCGCAGTACCACCACTGCAGTCTGCACGCACTGCAGTATCAGTATTAGAAAACAAACAAAATAACCTGATTTGGGAATACAACCTGGCCTTCTGCATTAAAGGCGAGTGCCCTACCCATCGAGCCAGTGAGGTTTGCCTCAAAAGGACGTAAAACCAAAATACTCACGGGATGCAAGAGCAGCACACAACTCCCTCAAAGACCAGATGACCAACGGTATATATGACAAGTGCTGTGTCTGTGAAACAACAAAACAACACCACCACCACCACCACCGGCTCCTCCAAACTCAGCCCAGCCAGAAATAAAAGTCGTGCACAGGGTCCAACATATTACCAAACAGAAGCACAGCTATCATAGGAGCTACAGGATATAATGTTGGGCACGATGCCAGGATAAGCAAGCCTGCCCCAGGTGTACTAATGCTGAACCACATGAGGACAAAGAAGTACTAGCTAGAGTCTGATGCCAGGAAGCTAGACCAACACCAGTAAAACAGATCTTGGCATCTCAGAGGAAGAACAGCACAAATACTGATATTCTGACACCTGCATAGCAGAACACAAGGACAGTGGTATTCTGGCCAAAAAAAAAAAGAAAGTGAAGCAAGTGTAGTGGATCTACCTGTATGTCCCTCAAGGAACTGATGGACAGAACTGAAGCAGCTTGCTATAGAGGTCTTGAAATGTAAAGAAAGAACAGCCCAGGTCTGGGGGGGGGGGGGTAACATGGATCCATAACATGAGAGAAAAGGCAGGCAACATAGGAGATGCACAAGGAAACTCGACACCATCACATTAGGGAAGAAGCAGTGCCATAATTCTTTTATCAGAGAGCTTTTGACACCTTTTCTTGTCAAAGGACTATCCGAGGTTGGGATAACGGATGAAGAGCTGCACATGTGGCTAACATGTCAATCTGAATGCAACTGAAACCGTAACTATGCAAGCCATATACATGGCAAGAAGAAAAGCTCTAGAATCAGACAATCTCAAATGCAAAGAGATGAAGGTCAAGCAGATGCAAACCCAAAGAACAGAGCACCCTGCCCCTAAATAAAGGCCTGTACATTTTAAAATTTACAACAAGGGAAGAAATGGGATCACCACATACTCTCAACCTCTGAACGGTGGAGGAGGGACAAAAGTGAAAAACAAAGGAGGGAGACATTAGGAAGGGGAAGACCCTGTACAGCTTGGGAAATTATATCCACGGAGGTAACTGAGTGGCACACCGAATCCTATTGGTTAATAAAGACAATGGCCTTACTAGACATATTATATGACCTATGGATACAAAATCCTTTATCCACCAATCTTGGAAGATTTCAGACAAGTCTTGATGAGAGGACAGAACTGGTAACAGATGGCCCCCAGAGTTAGGCAGTCGGATAAGGTCCAATTACTACTGTGAGCCATCGAAGAGTTGGTCACAACTTCCTGCTGACTGCCAAGATCCCATACTTATGGGTCCATGATTTTTACACTAAACTGGAGGGGAAATGTCCACTTTAGGCACCCTCATGCTGCTACAGATCGCAAACCCACATCTGGTACAGACACCACTGTTTACTAGGAAAGGTATGGTATGCCATGTAATGTGAAATTTCACACCCCCAGCACTGAGGGTCAGGTTATCCTCCTTCATATTTTTAAAATGCTAGGACATTTCAGATCTGAACAGAAGGAATCTCTTGAAAGGGTATTGGGGAAAGTCACACTATGCCCTTGATAAACTAGATTAATCTGCAAATAGGAGTGCCAATGTGAGGAGATGCCAGATCCTGCTGCTTTGGATGCATTTTTATAATGACAAAGGTTGCCAGGTCCAAAATCTTGCTCCTTAAATGGCTCTCCAGCAACTCCTCTGCCACATGCTGCATTTCTTCTACCATGCCTCTCTGGAAATATATTGTGGGTTAAAACAGTTCGGTATCCTCAGAGGACTTCAAGGACAACATCTGCTTTCCAAATTTGGACTCTGGCAAGTGGAAGCCCTATGGACAGCCACTGCAGAAAAGTAGCATCCAGTTTGGAGTGAATATCGGACACAACTGCACACAATTTCAGAGCAGAAAGCCTGATCTGCCTTCTTAGGTACACAAGTTAATGTAGCTGCATTTCCCATACTATCCTCTGGGGGACCCACCCAGGAGGTTTGGGGGAGAACCTTCTATCCGAGAGATGGCATGACATCAGAGAACCCCCCCCACCCTTCTACTGCATCATTTGTAAGTATTCCCAATTTTTGGGCTTCCTGGGGGAAAGCTCCCTTATCAAGTTTCAAATAACATTTAGTATCTTTAGCCTTGGGCAGAGACTTTCTGGGTCTTTTTCCCCCCAGTGATTCAGTGTCAGAGGATTCTAAAAGTCCTCACTACAGCTTGAGAATGGACAGCTTAAGAGGGGTCCTAGGTTTAGGCAAGGGTGGACATTAAAAAGCCTGCCACTGTGATGTAGTTAACAAGGATGCCTCACTAAGGGTCTGGTCGGCTGAAAAGAAAAACAAACAGCAGGGAGACTTACATTTTGGAAATGGGGTACATGAGGCCCCAACAGCCTAGTGCCAGAAAACCCAATGCTTGCCCTGATGCAAAAGGACCAAATGCCAAGATACATGCAGCCACACAAAATTAGTGCCAGTACAGCTGATACCACATAATACAACATTTATACAAATGCCAGTGGAAGAGACGCACCTAGAGCTAGAACAGCTGCTAAAGCCACCAGCAGCAGGGTCACCAACATTAGGGATGAAAAAGCATATAATCCCTGATAAGTGCCTTGGCACACTGAATCAGAGGAAAGAGATGTGGTTTTGCACCCTCTGACCTTAAAGCATCTCAAGAGCTCCAGCAAACTTACTACAAACAATTGCCAGAAAAAATGGAGACAATCTAAAGAAACAAAACTTTTCAGAACAGTTGAAGCCTAAGCAGCCGAGAAAGGATTTGAAGTGTAGTAGTCAACAATAACTTAAAGGTCTTCGCTGAATCTTTTGTAGAACCAGAAGATTCCTTTTATCACTACAACTAACTTTGTACAAGACTTTTTTTTTTTTTCTGTATGTCAAGAACAAAGAAAAAAAAAAAAAAAAAAAAGAGCAGCAGAATCCATGGAAACCAGAAGTGACCATTCCAAAAAAAAAGGTCCAGTAAATATTTAATGCTGTGCAGTCCCCCTAGGCAACAAACACATAGGGCCAGATTCCAAAGACTTGTTCTCTGTGTAAGTGACTTGAATCCAGTGTAAGCCTGCCCCGATTCCAAGAGACTTGCTTTTGGTGTGAACAGACTTATTCAACAAACCCCAGGCTTTCACTCGAGTAAGTCTCTTATCACCAACAGCAAGTCCCATACAAGTCCAGAAGATTACTGAAGATGGACCTATTCTCATCACATCAAAAGGTTATACAAAATCAGTTATTTTATAACTGTGATCCCACACAAAGTTTTAAAAAATCAGCAGTGTACAGTTAAGAGCCAAAGCTTCAACATCTGTTTAAACACAACTCCATATGTACTCACTCATCCAAGGCAGGCAAAAAACAGTTAACATTTTGCATCTCTCAGTAGGTTCTCTCGAACTACTCTCCACTGCTTTGTACATCTGACAAAGCAGAAGCAGTGCATGGTCTTCGTGTGGCAGTTTTAATGGTAAAGGTGTATCCTTCCCCACCTCCATCCTCCACAGTAGCCAATGTATGGAACAGACTACCAAATTACATTAAAGCAAGTACTTGTTTAGACATTTTTAAGAACAGCCTGCATACTTATTATGGGAACAAGTGTTTTGGTAAATTGGAAAGCTACAAGGGAATACCAGTGCCTAATCAGCCTGCAGAGAAGCAGTTAATTTGAAACGGCCAGAGCACCCTGAGGACAGCAGCACCTCCTAACAGACTTTTAAAGTATAAATTAAAAGTTAAACCTTGTTAAATTGAAGTACAGCTAGGATTAATCTGTGTAGCGACCATTTAAACATTAAGCTAGCTGCAGTGAGCACGGTATCATTAATGGCCAACCCTGGACCGTCTCCCGACCTACTTTTAAGTTCTTCTCTTCAAACCAGACTCCATATTTTTTCACAGATACCACAGAGTATACCTACTGGAGCTACCCACCCTCTGCTGCTAATCTCCCCTCATTCTATGTTATGCCCCCATAGAAAGGATGATAAAGTAAAATTATTGCAGTGAATGCAGCTACATACCCTGGACACCTGAAAATACCTTTTTAAATTGACCAAGATTTACAGACAAGATAATCTAACTTACAGATTGGTTCTAGGGCTTATACTCTGTTTCCTGGTCTAGGCCCGCTCCGTTCCCCCTCGCTTCGCTCTCCACCCACCCCCATATAATTTCCTTTATACCCAACCACAAATCTCCACCCACTCACACCCCGCCTACCTACTTCTCAACTCCACTAACTATTCTCTCCCCTACCAAAGCACACACCTACTATCACCTTCCACCTCTACTCTTCATATAACTATCTACTAAACCCTTATTTAAAATTTCCATCTTACTACAAATTAGCTACTCTCATTCCAACCCTAATCTCAAATACTTCTATCCCATTTAACTTCTCCGCACACTCCATCCCAAAACTGTTTTACATCTTACTTCACTATGCATATGTCACTGCTCTCTATACTCCTGCAGTTTCAACTAATCATTACATATTCGCATATCACCCTATACACCATTACCTTCCTTACATATTCGCATATCACCCTATACACCATTACCTTCCTTACATAAACATCCTACAGTACATGAAATCATTTATGTGTTAACAGTATCCATCTCTCCTTCTATCCTACCCTCTTAACACCCAGCTTCCTAAAATAACAATACCTCCTTCCTATTCTTCATCATCAAAAAACAAGACTAAGTATATTAGATACTTCCCATCAACATCTAGAACTAAACTCTACCTCACCACACTACTCATGTCTGGTAACATGCATCCCAATCCAGGTCGTAATTCTAGCCCCATTCTAAACCCCTCTCCCACCTCAGCCTACTTACCCTCACCACCACAAAACACATTTCCTTTTATTCTATCAATACCCGAAGCATCCTCAACAAAGTCTCCCAGTTTCATGCATGGATAGCAAATCACACCCCACGTGTTATTGCAATTACAGAAACCTGGCTAAAACCTCACAACCTTGACAAACATTCTCCCCCCTGGTTATAACATAATTTGCCTTGACCATAATAAGAGGGGCTGTGGAATTGCTGCAATATTATTTTAACCATCTTACTATTCATCATACACAGTCTATTCCATCTTTCTCTCCAGCTGAAATGTTGACAGTCAACCTTAAACTCAATAACTATACCACTATTACTATAGTAGCCATCTACATTCCTCCAGGTGATAACATTCCCCTGTTGGAAAACTCTCTCTCCCTGGAACTTCACTAATGAAACAATCCTCCTTGGTAACACAAATATAAATTGGAAAAACATCAATAACCCTGGATCCTCACACCAAAAAACATATATGGATTTACACAGCTAATTACCAAACCAACATATTCAAATACTCCACTCCACAAGTACCCTCTTAGATTAGATACTTGTTACAACCCCCTCTAAATATCACAATCCAGAAATTCTTCCTCACTCCCCGAGTGACCACTCACCCATAAAAGTGCTAAGTATACAAACCATCTCTCTAAACCTCAGATATATCACCAGACATAATCTCTCTAAATTCAACCCGGAAACAATTTAACACCCTCATCTCAAGGGTATGCTGGGACTTTCTCACTCAGCTCCCCTTAGATGAAGCAGTCATAGCCTTCAACTCTACTTTTCTTTATATCAACTCATTAGCCCCAATCCGTAAAATTAGGACAAAAAAATCAACAATATTTCCTTGGCTAACAAAATCCACCACACAAATTCTCATGAGGTCTACAGATAGGTCCTGGAAAAAAAAAGCTACAAACTAAAGATCTAGCTGACCTACAAAAATATAAGAAATCTGGTAAAAAAGTTCATCAATAGAGAGAAAAATAAGAATTCTACAACAACCCTCCAACAACACAAAGTCTGACCCAAAAAAGACTGGCATGCAATAAACCAAATACTTCCATCGAGGTAACCCCACCTCACCCAACCCTTGTCCTGACAAGTCACCAGTAGAGGCTGCCAACACCTTCAATACTTACTTCGTTGAATCTATATCCAAACTATTCAACCCCAACAGCTCCAATACAAGTACTCCCAAAAGGGCCCATTTCCTCTTCCACTACTACCTCTCTCAATACTTTCTCCCTCAAGCCTGTGTCCACTACATATATCAAAACCCTGCTCTCTAAGCTGAAACCTTGCTCAGTATCTGCTGACAATATCCCATCATACTTTCTCCAGATAGCTGCACACTCACTTACCTTGCCCATCTCTATCATTATAAATCTCTCTCTGAATCAAAAGTACCATCTATCTGGAAACAGTTTTATACCCCACCTATGCATAAAGGAGGCAACTCCTCTGAAATCTCTAATTTCAGACCCATTGCCATCCTCTCCCCTCTGTCAAAAGTATTAGAAAAATGCAAGCCATGCAGCCTCTCTCTCTCAGGAAAACCTACTTTCTCTCTCAGGAAAACCTACTTACTCCTACACAACATAGTTTTCGGCCAAAACATAGCACCTACACTGCTCTCCTGTCTTTTCGGCCAAAACACAGCACCTACACTGCTCTCCTGTCTTTTCTCAATACTATTTTCCCTGGCTAGAAATGACTATAAAACATATCTCCTCTCTGTTCCTGGATCTCTCAAAGGCCTTTGATACGGTTTCTCACTCTCTACTACTAAAACTGTCTAACCAATTTCTACCCAGATACAGTAGCATAGTCCGCAAGCTATCTTACCGACAGACTTCAGTCAGTGACATGGGACACTGTTCTACTGCTAAGCCTTTAAACGCAGACCAGCACATAGCCAAATTTCCTGGGGGTTGGTGATTCTACAGTGAGGCATACCAGATGTCCCCCTCACCACATTAGGTAAGGAGAGAGTTGCAACTAGCCGCCTTTCCAGGGCTAGGATCCGTCAAATCACATAGGCAATTAGGTCACTGAACCATAGGTACAACTGTCACAGTCCATGTGGGCGTTAATAACCTGAGACATAAGGCCATGGAAAGAACCATCATGGACAAGATAAATGAAGACACAGGTAACCTGCAAAATGCTGGACTCATCACAGTTCGGCTTTGTTAAAAAAGGCCATGCCTATTAACTCTGGTGGACTTTTCTGAGAGGATCACCAAGGCAAGACTGTGCACACAGCTTACCTCAACCTGGCCACGGCTTTTGATACAATACCCCACTCGGGTGTTATAGACAAGCTCACTAAATTTAGGTATAAATCCTTTTATCAGCCTCTGGATAGCCAACTGACTCACTGAAAGGACCCAGGAGGTCAAAACAGCTGAGGCCAGTCACTCAGTCTCCCACGGCTCGGCACTGGGCCCACATCTTTTTGGCATCTACTTATCTGAAATGGAAGCAAACGCTGAAGGTTTAGCAGATGACTGCAATCTGGAGGTTATCATCAACTCCCCTGCAGACACAAGCGTTCAAGGTCTGTCTCTGACTAACAAATGGTGCCAAAGCCATGGTCTTAAACTCAATGTTAATAAATGCATAATTGTAACGTTTGGGAAATCAACCATGTTGATAATACATCCCTAAGGCTCGACCTAGGGATCTAGGTACGCACTTGGAAAGCAGCCTTACCTTCGAACACCACGTGGCCGCAGTGGTGAGGAAGTATTTTTGTGTTGAGCAACTTGTAAGTAAAGGCATGGTATCTAGGTCCAAAAAGAGGTCATTACCCCACTGTATGCCACCCTTATCACACCACAGAGTACAATGCTCCCTTTGGTATGTATCTGACCAGGCATATGCAGCAACTAAAGCAACCTCAAAGGTTCCTTAAAAAAGAATACAAAGCATAACAAACCTGTCTTATGAAGACTGCCTTAAAGTCTTTTCCCACTACTCAGTGTCCTATAGATTGCTGAGGGGTGATCTACGTCTGGCTTACATGGCATCTGCAAACCACATACATACTACCGAATTAAGACATTAGAGTACCAGAAATACAAGGTCTGGGGAACTGAATTTTGTCTGCGACTTGAACATGCTGGAGAGACAGATGTGTCCCAGACTGCCCCTCTTATTGAACAAGCTTCCCATCCATGTGAAGCAGAGTTCATCTATTACCCAGTTTAAGCACAACCTATACAAGTGGATGGGGAATAGGAAATTTACACCAGGCCTGGCACCCATGACCCTTATGGATAGAGGCAGCTTATAAATACCTAGCCCTCAATTTCCCGTTTGGATGCACATCATTATTCTTTCAGGAAAACTTGGCTAGGCTTAGAAAGGTCACCTGGGTCGTTGGCCTTGTAAGTGTCTATGAATCTACAGACACAAAGTAGCAAGCTATCTGGCTCCAGTACTACCAGTTACAGGGAGAAAATGTGTAGGCACACACTGTTTAAACAAGTTTGAATGCAATAAAACGTTAAGCATTGCCACACAGCTCACAGAAGTGAAGTGTCTGTCTAATGAACAGCTTCAAAAGCTGTCAGACAATTCAGTCACTTTTTAGGTATGTATAAGGAAGCAAAGCCTATTACAGCTTTCAAAACTGTAAAATACACTTTGGAAAGCTTGACCTCTCTTATGCTTTAGCACAAGTGCAGTGATAAAAGGAATTTAACAGCTTTTGTTAAGCAGCTTTAAGTCAGGAAGATGGTTAAAGTTTGCCCTTTTCCTCAAATCTGCAATGCAAATCACAGCACTCCACATGCTCGAAAGATACACACTGCAATAAAGATACACACTGCAATAAATATCATGCTACAGTCCATCAGATGTATGTAAGTTTCTCCTCTTTTCCATTGGTTACTATACTATATGCTATTTACTATGCTTTGATTCCCCTCCCCATCCCATGTACAAGATGTCCCATACAAATCAATTTTCCACTAAGAAACACTATCCATCCCAAAGATTCACACGAAAAGGAATCACTAAGCACTAGTCCAAAATGCACTCCCACCCCACCCACATGGATCATATATCCTTACAAATTAAATCAGCAGCAGCCACTTCAGTGTTTTTTTTTTTTTTTTTTTTTTTTTTTTTTAACCCTCCATTTGTATGGACGCTTCTAACATAGTTATGTTGCTTTTTGGTCAATTGATCTGCATCATCCCATTGTCTTGTCAAACTGGAGGAAAAACAATCTGATATTTTCTTACTATGTCAACTTTGCAAATGTTTCATCTAGTAACGGAGTCTTCGACAATGTGCCAGTTTCTCAAGTTTTCGGTGATATTTAACAGCTGCCAAGTACTGTTTGGGCATTGTAACTCAGGCTGTGATTGAAAGGTCCATGGAAAAGACTAAACTAATCACCAGTTAACAATAAAAAAAAAAAAAGTTTTACAAGGGTGCACTGCAGTGCATAGTATGGTTCCATTAGTCTGCAGCATCTCACCCACTGCTACTAGACTAATAGATGGGCAATTTATCTAAACTTACAAACATCCAAGTGGAATATTAACAGTGCTGCTATCCTACAATTCGAACAGAGTCTGGACAGGTTAACAAGACTCTTGAAACTGGTTAAAGTATAAATACTCTACACACAAAAGTCTGCGAATGCACATATGCATACATGTGCTTGAAACTATACAACCTTTAGTTTCCCAAACGCAGAATCTAATCTTGACTGCCTACAGCATATACTACACTTAACCCTCGTCTATGCAATGAGATACCACATTGTTTTCTTCAAACATGCAAAAACTTCAAAGTTAAAATTGGTGGTGTTGTAGGACAGTACCTCCCTCGGATGCGCAGTAGCAAGTCTCGCTAAACCTCATCCACCACTCAACACCTGATGATGTGTTCAAATACTGAATGAATAATCATGGGAATGACTTTAGGCACATACCTCTCAAGTGTACAGATTTTTGCAGAACGTCTAGATGTTTGCCTCACATTTTTGGTCCATTTTTCATAAAATTGTGGTTTTCTGGCAAATCACTAAAGATTTAAGTTAGAAAATATTTGAGTTTCAAACGTCATACCCTTCAGAAAATCCATGCTAGTGCAAAACCTGTTATTCTATCAACTTTAAGTTTGTAAGAGCAATATTTAAAAATTGTCCTCATTTTTGGGCGTTTGTCCAGATTTCTTGCTCTTGATATGCTTCAGCGGTCTGATGAATATTCATCGGGTATTCCGGACGTTAGGTCGAGGAGGGAACCCTGGGTATAGAAAACTTATTGTTGTGGGTGTGTGCTCACATCTCATCATCACTTGTCATGAAATTTAATTATCTTCTTTAAATGTTGTTGTACTTCTTCACACAAAATTACTTCATTTATGCTATTTAATGCCACTGTCTTTTGTATTTATGCGGTACTGGATAAGAAACTGTTGTTCAGCCATCAGAAGAGGAGCAGCGTCATTTTAAGCATATACAAATTGTAAAATAAAAAAAATTACTTTATAGCATACTCCAAAAGAAGCAGTGCTTCCTCAGAATTCAGGAGCATGACAATTTCTATGAATGTTGTTGATTTAAAACAATTTTAATACATGATGTGTCAGCTTTTTTTTTTGGAACACCTTGTTCGGAAGGATAATGTGCTTAAGCACACCCAAGGTTGATGGGAGTGGGGTTTTCTCTGTGGTGTGTGTGTGTGTGTGGTGTAGGTTGAAGGGTAGCTAGTGCTATCATTTGTCCTTTCCCTCATTGTTCAGAACAGCCACTGTTTGGGTAGTTCTGTTCCACAAAACGTGTAAAAAGGCAAATGTCCTGAGATTTCAGGACAAAAGAATATTTCCCCAGAGTTTCTTCTAACAACTGCATAAAATAAATATTTTGCAATTGAATCACATTATTATTATTATTATTATTATTATATGAAACAGGAAACCACTCATTCTAACTCTTCTACTTTTGTAAAAATGTGAATTCCAGTCTTTTTTACCGGTTGTGGGTATAGTACGTCCTACAAAAGCTTATGTTTGCATAAAAATGTTCTACTTTTGAGCATTTGAAAAGGTGGCAAACTTAAGACAGCCAGGCATATGTACATTTTCTAAGCATCTTTGGTACTTTTCCGTTAAAGCCCTACCACTTCTTGCTGCTGTGAAGTGAAGCCGTACCTCGCGCTGCTACATTTCCAAGGATTCATACACTGTTGAATAATTGAATAGAAATTGAATGTTGGTAAATGTAAGCATTTTGGTAAGGTCTAGTCTGTCATATATGTCAGCCACTTAATGTATTAAAGCCCTACCACTTCACTCTGCTGCGATACATTATCTACACAATGCTTAATATTTATTTTGCTGGTATCAACACCTACAAGTTCGTGCTGCCGGTATTTCATTTATTATGTCACTAATACATCTGTAACACTGTCATATAAGTTTCTGTTGTCCTGTTAGGTGTACAGTAAGGCATTGTCATACCACAAATAGCTGAATCCACCGTACACTCCTACCACTTGCAGACCAGCTACGTTCATTTTGGGGTTTTTTTCGTGTACAGGTTATTTCCCAGCTATTTCGCCTTAGAAGGGGCTCTGACCTCCGATCTCATCTTACTAGTTTGCAGACAGCAGGGCCCATTGATTGGTTAAAGTACACATACAAAAATAGTCAACACTGAACCTGCTGGCCAATGAGCATGGTAGACATGTTGGGCAACAGCTACGCCACCAATAAAATGCAGCCTATTACTTCACCCTCGCATGAAGTAGCTAATTCAAGTCTGTGCAGCGTGATGAACTGGTACGGGTTTAACGGAAAAGTACCGCATCTTTTTTTATAAGCATGACTTGCGGGGAATAGATATTGGTTACAAGAGTTTAAGGTACAGGGGTGATTTCCATACATGTCAACCAACCAATGTATGCATGACATCACTGTCAAATCTGCATGGCAGTCAGTCATCATGCACATGACATTACAGCCATTTGGCAGGTCAATCACACAAGCCACACCCACTTCTGCTCAGTCCAACCCAGGGGCTACAACAATAGTGTTAAAATCACTGTGAATTATATAAGCACTGCACATTTTTTTAAATTGCAAAACATAACGACTTCATGCAAGACATTTCAAAAATCATTAAAACAGAACTGATATGTCAAGTATCTAAAAGTGCAGTCAAGCAGCTCAAAAAGGTCATTAAAAGCAAATACATCTCAGACATTCATAAAAAATGCATCAATGAGGAAAGATGGGCAGATGGCTATATAAATTAGGGATGCTAAAATGAGCACAAACAACACTATGTTCATTATGTCATGACAACTATGTCATGTGAAGTACTACAAACAAAATCACAGTACAAGTCATAGAAAGCAGGTCAAAAAGTTTCAATTGCAGGTTATCACAAGCAGAGTACTTCCTTCTGTACTACAATTTATTCATATATTACATACAAAAGGTTTAGGGGGGGGGTCACACCTACAATCTCACAGTAATAAATACTCCACTCATTTAACCTTTAAGTTGCACCCCTCACTTCCAAAAATGGGCTTTCAGTTCAGATTACAGCTAATAGAAACTTGACGGGTTGATCTAAATGAGAAAATTCAGCACCAGATTGTCAGACAATATATTTACTAAAAGTATACTCTACTGCAAATATATATACGCTTTACAACAATGACGGTTACTGCAATACTACTACAAATATATATGCTTTACAACAATGATGGTTACTGCAATACTTCTCATACCTTCTAGTATCAACACTCTTTATAAGCCAGTCATTTCTTGAAAAAAAGATTGTGCAATGGAACATCAGAGCAATGTACTGACTATATAAAATCATATAGCTATCCAACCTTACAAGCAACAAATGTTGCTACAACCTACATCCTTCTTAATATCCGTTTAAATACAAGTACAAAAAGTGGAAGAGTAAAAGCACATTCCATTTCTTACACAAACAGCACAAAAGAAAATAAAAAAAAGGTGTGCAACTGAGGCAATATACTTTTTTAAAACACAGACTAAATTTTAAAAAAGTTAGAACCATAGTACCCACTGCAGTTTACCAGAATCGGTGAACTCCACACAAGACAACTCAACATTTCAAAAAGAAAAGAACAAAATTTCATCATTTCAATCAAATAATCTTACCTGTCTTCTTCACCATCCACATTTCCAGATGGAGGCAATGTCTTGACAGGCAAAAGGGTAGATGAAACTTCTTGAGTACTGCTACTTGCTTCCTGTCCAACACCACTGGGAAGTCCTTCAACAAATGGGATCTGAGCTGCACCAATGATTTGACTACTCACACTGTGCCTGGCATCTCCCCCCTGGCTTAACACAGGTTGAGCAGAGACTGAAGTTGGATATGGAGAACTCTGTGATGCCATTTGCTGTGGTAGAGAAATGTTTGTAGTTGGAATCATACTTGGTTGTCCAACACTCTGCATCAAACTACTATCCTGGACAACAGAAACTGGCACAGTACTCTGAGATGGAACCACCGATGACGTGGCAGCAGACAAACTAGGAGGCACACTCGAAGTTAGATGGACAACACTTGCACCAGGTGGTACAGGACTTAATGGTTTCTGTTGGTTCATCCCCTGAAAAAGCACCGCAGAGTCAACCATTTGTGTTTGTGGGGGCAATGTTGAAGTCTGTGGTGGCAAGACTGATGCTGGAGTGAGGACAGAGGTTCCATGAGGAATCCCTTGTTGAATAATCCCAGGCTGTGAAGGCTGCATAATAGGAGGCGCTACAGAAGTCAATGAAACATTTGGCTGCAGAACCGTAGAAGTGGGCTGGTTCACAGATGGCTGTGGCACAACAGCAGGCAAGCTTCCTGTCTGACTCACTGTTCTAATCTGGCTACCACCACTGCCAGCTACAGAACCTTGAGCATGCAAAGCAGGCTGGGGTGTAGCCAGTTGTGCAGCACCCTGAGCATGCATTACAGGCTGAGATGTAGCCAGAGGTGCAACACCTTGGGTATGCACACTAGGCTGAGGAGTAGCCAATGGTGCAGAACCTTGGGTATGCATACTGGGTTGAGGTGTAGCCAGTACAGTTTGTGCTCCAAGGGGCTGTATCTGGCCCTGTACACTTAAATGCTGGGCAGCAGATGATACGACTGTTCTACCACTTGGACCAGAAACTTGCATTACTTGCTGATGTACATAGTCTTGCATACTGTTAGGAACAACACTTTGGCTTAGTGGTGCCCCGTGCCCAGGTGCCATATGAGGTACACTTCCCTGAAGCTGCTGTGATGTATACGGGAGCTGTTGCTGAGACACAGAGGGCATTGCTTGAACAGGTTGAGTTTGCTGGGAGTACGATAGCTGTTGTGCTGCTGGAATGGCTGTAGGTAAAATAGGTTGCTGGGGAATTAATGATGAAGGTAACGCCACATTTGCAGTATTCATAGCTGCCTGCTGTCCAGAAGGCAAAGTGGTTGGTTTCTGTTGTGCACTAGCCATTTCTTGAGAATGCAACTGCATTTGCGCAAGTTGTGACTGGGAAACACTCTGTGTTATACTAGGCACTTGCATACCTGAACAGCCACTGAAATCCTGCTGTTGAGTCCCCATAACTTGAATCTGCTGCTGTAAAACACTGTGTGCTCCCATTTCACCACTACCAACACTTTCTGTGTAATGGCTAAGTGTACTCACTGTGCTGCTGACAGAACTCCCACTGGTACTCTCCCTTTCAGAGGTTGCATCAACTGGAATCGGTCGTATACTGTCTGCAACTCTGGTGACACTTAATCCTTCAGAAGCAGTGGTTGTGCTCTCTTTATCATAGAATTCAGAGCAAGTCCATCTACCCTTTTTATAAGGCTCAGAAAGGGAATCCAGTTTCACCACTCTAAACCTAGATCCAACCGCAGTAGGTTGCTGCACTGTAGGTGCTCTTGAATCTGCTGCTGCACTTGCATTAGTAACTATGTTAGAGGGGCCACTAATTGTTCCACACACAGTATTTACATTAACAGTAGCAGGGATGCTGACAGTTGTGCTAATGCATGCAAGGCTACTACTTCTTAGATTACCACCTACACCACTCACACCTGTGATGTTTGAATCACTCGTGGCAATGTTGCCCATATTCACACTATCACCAGAAACAGCATTCCCACCTGCATTAGTACCTGCTACTCCTATAGTGGCAAAATTTGAAGTCACAGAAGCTGGTGCGATGGATGAAACCATATTAGGCAATGAAACATCAGTACTGTCACCACTTTCTGTTGGTATATGGAAAAGCCCACCAGCAACAGAGCCAACTAATTTTGGAGGTCCAACTATAACTCCTGAATGAATTGGGTGCTGAAGTGCAGGATGATGGTGATGCAAATGATGGTGGGGATGGTGGTGGTGGTGATGTTGAGCACTTCCATTAATCATAACATTCTGGGGAGGAAGATGGTGCTGAGGCTGATTTGGAGAAATAGCCCCGGGGGTCTCCGCCTCTTGGAAGTTATTTAGAGTTTCCTCAGATGAACTCCTTTCCGGTTCTCCTAAATCGGTAGTCCTGGACAAAGAAACATCCAATATCTCAGAAGAAGACAGGTCTTCTGTGTGTGACTCGTCCAAGTCGTCGTAACTTTCCGTGTCTTCTGCTATACTGTTATTTGAACTCATACTTGCAGAAATCTGAGCCGGAATGACACTAGTGATTTGGAAACCACTTTTCTTTTTCTGAGCTCCAGACTGCTGCAGGGACTGAATGTTTAAACTCTGAGGCGGAGGGGGATGCAATATTCCTGGAGAAGATGTTGCTACAGGAGGGGGCTGTATTATTAACGGTGGTGCATAATCCTCAGCTAAAATACTACTAACAACGGTACCAGCTGCGCTAGTAACAGGAGTAGTGATACTACCCCTTTTAGGAAACATTGCCGGGTGCGCCATCTTCCTAACAGTTGCATCTGCAGAATCTGGCTGAAGCATTTTCTCTAAGTTAATTATTGTTTCCAGAAGTAATTTTACAGGAAAGACCGAAAACCTGTATGTGGGTTTGCAAAAACAGAGGCTCTCGATGCACGCCACTTTAACAGGTTAAAAATAGCGGATCAATTCGGAATATAATTGTTTCAGTGTTTTCAACATCCATCAAATACTTGGTAATTTAGCGGTCACACAATCGGTCTTTGAAAAGGCCGGTCAATTAAAATATTGAAACTTGTCTGCAGCAGCTAAGGCACATATACACTTTTAACAGCTCCTGGTACTGAAAGACATAACCATTAATATACACAGAGAACAGCAACAGAAGACCTCCATTACTGACAACCATTCAGCTGCATCATTTAAAAAATCTTTTACTCTAGGAATACTGTATATTACTATATCACCAGTCCCAACAACTAGTATTCTTACACCACAAGACTAGATAACCCCAATCGCCAACTATCCTTATAGCTTGTCGTTTCCCTTCTGTTGCTCTTGGTCTACATATACCCCTCACGGCCAACCTCTCAAATTTGGATGACTGAGGAGGTTAATAAGATGGCGATGGCGCAGGCGCACTCAAACGCAGACCTGCCAGACATAAAGCCAGTCTGCAAACGGCTGCTGGACAAGGTGGTGGAAGAAGTTCGGTTGCAAATGACAGCAAAGAAATGTCTCTGTCGATTCCGTACGAAAATGCACGAGTATACATTGACTCCGTTGGCCTGCCTTAAATGTAACGAAAGTTGTCGAAAACGTTTTGGGCGGGAACATGACAATTGCGGAAACAAACGAGTCTTCTACAAGGTGAACACTTCTTAGGATTGGATTTGGCTGATATGAGAGGTTTTCTCATTTGGTGCTGAATGCAGGCAGTCACAACAGAAAAAAAACGGCATGACTTGGCACGTTCTGTTTGCTGCCTGTGTGGAGTGCTGGGCAATGGCAGTTTCGTTTTTTTTTAATTGCGTCTTTTAAGCAGATTTGGTGCTCGCTTAGACAGTCGTTCGTTTAAAAAAATTAAATCTGTCTTCAGTGCTCTTAGTGTTTTACAGCATACCTCTCAACTGTCCCTGATTTTCATGGACGTCTCTGACTGTGACTCAGGTTTAATCTCTGTCCTTCTTATCCTACCTAAAACAACTGACATTTGGAGAAAGGATAGGGAATTAAACTAAATAAATAATAATAGACGGCTTTTATTTAGAAAATGTGCATTAATTCATATTGTAATGCTATCAATGTTTCAAGTTAAGAGTACTAATATTTAAAGTGTCCCTGACCATAGCTGTCAACCAATCAGGGAACCTAGAAAAAATCAGGGACATTTTTAAAATATTAATACTTTTTAGCTTGAGACATTGTCAGAATAAAGAATGTTAATTAATTTATATTTTGTAAAATAAATTTATAATTCTTAATTATTGCCATCATTTATTGAGTATAATGCACCACATTTCCTCCAAAAGTCAGAAGCCGTGGTTGTGCAGCGGTACGTTGTCACCTCACAGCAAGAGGTTCTCCTGTTCGATTATTGGCTGGAGCACCTTCTGTGTGGAGTCTGCATGTCCTCCCCATGGTCAAGTGGTGTTCGAAAGACATGCGTGAATGGGCGTGCCTTCATTGAAGGTTGGGTGTCGGGCTAGCACCGTAAAAATCAACTGCCAATCATTAGCAGTGTGGCGACCCCTAACCGGGAAAAGCCAAAAGAAGAACATCAACAAACATTTCCTCCAAAAGTCACCGGTTTTAGGAGGGATAGAGCTAAAATTTGAGTCAAAATCAGGGACAGTTGGTATGTTGACTGTCCCTGATTGTTTCTGGATCAGACCTCTCAATTGTCCCTATCTTGGAGGAATGTCACTATTTCCAGGCTTGATTTATCTCTGTATAGGATGTCCCTATTTCTGGTGGTATGTTCCTACTTTTGGGCATGATTTACCCCTTCACTCAATTTTGAATCACCCCTCATCACATGTGATTTTTGAAGCTGTCTAGTACAAAGAAAATCATACTATATGACTAGCATAATAGTGGTACCAATAATTTAAAGAAAGAGGGTGCACATTTTACATCCCCCGTTTTTTTGGAAACAAAAGTAAATAAATCTTGTGTGGTAAAATTCTGCAATAAAATTCATTAACGACTACAGATCTGACATTGTCTCTTTCACAATATGCTTATAGTTTTCTATCATTTTTTGTCTTGCTCTGTTTTTTAAAAAGAAATTATGTACTCACCATAATGTTCCATGTGTGTTGTCCATCTCATCCCTTATTCTCACAGATTGGGTCTGATCCGATGAATGGGATCAGTCTCGGCCTGCTTGCTAGTTGGAGGACTTTAGCCAAGCTCGTGGGCTCATACCCTTCCCATCATGCACCTGGAAATACCTCAGATCTTGTTTGCCTCCTTACAAAGTACATATCTATACATAAGTCCCATATAAGAAGGTAAAAATACAAGAAATGTAGACATGATCATGAAAAAGGGGTTGGAGGGAGGGATGTGAGAATAAGGGACGAGATGGACAACACACATGGAATGTTATGGTGAGTACATAACTTCTTTATGTGATGTTGTCAATCTCGTCCTAATTTTCACAGATGGGGACCGCGTCCCAAACAACCTGACTCCTGGGTGGCTCATGGAAGAATATTTTTCAGAACCATAGGGCCAAAATCCACCCTATTCCTGGAGGCCAAATCTATTTTGTAATGAGTGATAAAGATATGCAGGTTAGCCCATGTGGCTGCAGCACAAATAGAATCTAATGGAATGCTGCCGATGTAGCTATTGATCTGTAGTATGAGCTCTTATTGGGAATGGTATGGACTTGTTTTCAGATCTGTACACAAAAGAAATGTATTGGGATAGCCAGTTTGACAGAGTAACCTTCGAAACTGGAAGGCGTTTTTCGGGTATCTGAATATGATATAAATAGTTGGTCAGATTTCCTGAAATCAGAGGTTCTCTGTAAATAAAATTTCAATTGTCGGTGTACATCAAGCAAATACAAGGTATATTCTTCTTCGTTTTGAAAGTTAGGGAAGAAAACTGGCAGCTCGAAAGATTGATTCAAATTCGATTCTGATATGACTTTGGGGAGAAAGGTAGGATTTTTCTGTAAGGACACTGTATCATTGTGGAAGATGAAGTATGGGGGTTTAAGATATAGAACTTGTAACTCTGAGACCCTTCTGGGAGATGTAATAGCTATTAAAAATAAGGTCTTCCATGTCAAGAACTTGAGATCTGAAGTTGCTGAAGGTTCAAAGGGTGTGGAGATCAGATTAGTAAGAACAAGATTAAGGTCAAAAGAAGGAGTAGGGTTCTTGTAAGGGGGTCTTAGTAACAGTACACACTTCAAAAGTGCCTTGCAAAGCCTATGTGCCATAATAGGACAGTCATTTGGGCCTATATGAAAATTAGAGATTGCAGCTTAGGAAACTGATAATGGAAGCAGCTGCACCTTCGTAGAATATTTCTGAGAGAAAATCCAAGATGGAACTGATTGATGCAGAAAATGTATTTGATGATTTTTTAGTCCAAATAGCAAATCTTTTCCACTTACTGGTATAAAATCTTTGTGTGGGAGGTTTGTGAGAAGATAGTAGAATTTTCTTCACTGGAGAAGACAAAAGAGGAAACCTGGCAATTAAAGGAATTGGAGCAGCCAATCTGTCAATTTGAGGTTCTGAAAGTTGGGATGAAGCATTCCTGACAGTTGTGTCAACAGGTCTGGATTTGGATCCAGAATCCATGGTTCTTCCAGAAGATGAGGCTGTAGGAAGGGGAACCAAATTTGTCGAGGCCAATGATGGGCAATGAGGACTATAGTGTTCTCCAATTAATTTGCCTTCTGTAGTAGTTTGGAAATCGGGAATAGGAGGAAAAGCATACAGTAGTCCCAGTGGCCAATCGTGAACAAGTGCATCCCTCGATGACTCCCCCTCTGGGGGGATCAGAGTAAAGTAGTTGCTGCATTTGGCATTGGCTGGGGAAGTAAAAGAGATCACAGCAAGGCTCGCTCCAATTTTGGAAAATAAACTCCACTACTATCTGATTGAGGGACCACTCATGTGGCCAAAGAATGGCTTTGCTCAATCTGTCTGCAATCACGTTGGATTTCGCCAGAATGTGCATTGCTACTAGAAAGTGGTTGCAGGATATTGCCCATTGCCAAAGTCGTAATGCTTCTCGGCATAGGGGATAAGATCTGGTTCCTCCTTGCTTGTTTATGTACCACACTACAGACATGTTGTCCGACTGGATTGCTATCGTCCTTCGAGGGAGAGAGTCCTGAAATGCTTCCAACACCAGAAGCAGAGCTCTCATCTCTAGGACATTTATATACAGATGAGCCTCGTGATCTTACCAGATGCCTTGGACTGTCTTTCCCAGATAATGCCCCCCCACCCTATCTAGGAGGCATCTGTGGTTATAGTTGCCACTGGTTTCGTTGGGATGCATAGTCATCCCTGACAGATTAGAGGAGAATGAATGCACCATTGGAGGTCCCTTTTGCAAGTGTTTGTAATCAGAATCTTTTGAGACATGGGGAGTTCCAGAAAGGACTATTCATTGTTTCAAAGAGTGAAACAATAATAATTTCATGAACTTTAATCGTACTTTGACTTAGGAATGGGATCCATTCTTGTCATGGTATTAGAAACCCAAAAGATTTGGAGAAATTAAAAAAAGGGAGAGACCATTGAACTGATAAGTATCCATTGTAATATTCTCATATGGAGAAGTGCTAGGGGAACAAGAATTATTGAAGCTGCCATCTTTCCTAGCAGTTGTAGAATTTGTTTTGCTGTTGGATGAGATTTTCTGATTAGTCTCCGGACATTGTAGCAAAGATCTTGTACTCTGTCTTGGGGGAGTTTTGCCATCAAGGAATCGGTATCTAATTCTGCTCCAATGAAGTTTAAGTTTTCCACATGGTTGTAGAACAGATTTTTCGAAGTTTATTGTGAAGCCTAGGGAGGCGCAAGTTTGAATGGTGTAGTACTTGGCTTGTAGCGGTGATGAGCCAGTCGTCTAGATAGGGAAATACTTGGAATCCTCTGTGCCTCAGGTGAGCCACTGTTACTGCAACACAGCAACACATTTGGTGAACACCCTGGGGGCTGTGGAGAAACTAAAGGGTAGGACTCTGAACTGATAATGACCGGCTCCTAGCCAAAAGCGTAAGTACCTTCTTGACCGTCTTTCCATTAGTATATGGTAGTATGCGTCTTGTAGGTCTGTTGAGCACATCCAACTGTATTTTTCTAGCATTGGAAATATTTACTGCAGTGTTACCATCCAGAACTTTGTCTTCTTTACAGATTTGTTTAAATTGTTGAGATCTAAACTGAGTCTCCAGTCCCCATTTTCTTTAGAATTAAAAAGAATCTTGAGTAAGTTCTGGATCCCCTCTGGTCTGCGGGGACTTCTTGGGTGACTCTTTTGCTTAGCAACTTTTGGATCTCTAATGTTGCTTGCTCCTGCTGACTGGGTGGAACATCTGGAACTGATTTTTTACCAGGGTAGGGGAACAAAAGGGTATTTTATATCCTCTGGGAATTATATCAAGCACTCATTTGTCTATGGTTACATTTTGCCAGAGGTGGACAATTGGGTACTCCTTCAGGAGCACTGAAAGGGCCTAACAAAGAAGGTTTCTCTAGAGCCCTGGTTTTGCGGACCTCCTCTGCCACGTGGGTGATGTCTTCTGTTGTTCCCCTCTCTGCCTCGGGGAGAAATTTCAACTTGTGTGTCTTGGTAAGATCTTTAGGGTATCCTAAACCACATTTTCCCACTTCCTCTCTGACCTTTGGGAAAGGGTCTGGTAGTGGCGGAAAATGTTCTCCAATGGCAGACAAAGTCTTACCTTCTTTTTCAAATCTGGTGAGCATCTCTTTTACTTTAGGCCCAAAGAGTGATGAGCCATTAAATGGGGCATTAACAAATGAAGATTTGAAAGGTTCCGCAAAGGTGCATCCAAGCTTGCCTCCTGATGGAGATGCCTGAACCTGCAGCTCTACTCGCTCCATCTGCAGCATATGATATAACCTTTATGGAGGAGTTCGTAACTGCACTGAGGATAGCTAGCTTGCATTGACATTCTCTTTCACTGCATTAGCAACTGCTCCTTGCAGAAAGTCTGACAACTCCTTAATCAGATCTCTCTGCAGTCTGGTAAAGTGGCTACAGTAATTCAGCACTCCAAGAGAAAAAGTCGCTGAAGAGAACACATGCTTTCTGTACCTATCCATCATCCTAGAATCTTTATTAGATGGGTGGATAGAAGAACTAGTCTCAGAAAGTTCTTTCTTAGTGGCCATCACCACAACCATGGCATCCACTGCTACCCCCTTTGTCCAAAAGAATTTGCTCTTTGGAGCAGTAATGTACTTAGTTAGCCTCCAAGGAGTGGGCTCTGTCATATCTGGGGTCTCCCACGCCTTGTGAGAGAACAGGTCTATGAGCTCATCAGAAGGCGGAGTCACCCAAGAGGTTGAAGAGCGAGATCCGAAGGACTTCAGGTAAACTGACTCTTCAGCAGAAGGGGAGGAGGGCTGCCAATCACCCCTTTATTTCAGAATCTCCATGATCTCTCCAGATGAGACCTCCTCAGTGGGTGATCATGGGGATCCTTCTGCGTCACCTAAGTCAGTGTCTGAAGTGATGGACTCCTCAGGGGAGTCTAGGTGCTTCCTCTTGCAGGTTCTGTTCCGAGGCACTTCAGAGGGGTATTCTGGGGAAGTTTCGAAAGAGATGGAGACCCCCTTGGGGGTTTCCTGAGGTCTGGGATCTCTGCGATCACATGGAAGGGGATGATGAGATTGAGACACCCTGTGTAGGGGAAAGAAGCTCTGAAGTAGATTGTTCGGTAGACTGGGAAGAAGTCATAACTCTCTCCATAGCCTCAAAGCAATGTGGCTCGGCACTGAAAAGCCTCCTGGAGCCAAAAAATGAGTTGTCAGAACCAAAGGAGCCTCAGGAACAGAGGACAGCCACTCTGAGGCAGAAGTAGGAACTGAACTCATCCATGCCAATGCCCCGAGAGGCAGAGTCTGATCTGGGGAGATCCGAATCTGCTCCGAGGATCAGAGTGGAGAGTGTTGGATCCTAGAGGTCTCCTGATCTGAAGAAGTGGAGACACTGTGAGCAGATGTCACATCCAGAGAAGTAGAAGGAGGTCTCGGAGCAGATGCTGAAACAAACTGAATCTCAGAAGCTTCTTGCTCCAAAGCAGAAGATCGGATCAGAGAAGGAATAGGTACCGTGGGGGTTTGCTCCGACTCTCTTGGGCTCCGATCCAGAATATGTCTGGCCAAAGCAGCTGTCTTCAATAGTCTGTAAACCACCCTATCCACATCATCATCTGAAAGGGATCTGGTAGAATGAGAAGATAGACTAGGAGACCTAGATCTGGCTAAAATGGTAGAAGGTGGTCTGGAGGTCACAGAATCAAATGGTGTAGATATTGAGAATTTGGAAGGTCTTGTCTGATCCATCTTGGATCTGATTAAAGTTGTCAGAACAGAGTTTGCTTTTGGAGCCGACAATCTAGGTACTTTCTTTGGCGGCTCCGAAGATTTAACAGAAGAAGGCCTTTTTGGAGACTTGACTGGCTTGTCTGCTGAAGAGAGGACTTCTGCAAAGGGTGATGAAAGAAGACCTTTTGAAATCAATTTGTTTTTATGCTCTGTCAATGCCCTTTGGTTAAATGCATGGCATATACAGCAGTCTTCTTGGAGATGCAGAGGTCCAAGACAATAGACCCAAAAGGAATGAGTGTCATTTATAGGCATTTTCTTGTTGAATTCTGAACACTTTTTAAAACCAAGAGGTTTGTATTCCTTTTGAGACATAGCGGCTAATCAGTTTCACACTACTAAGCTTCTTAAAAAAAAAAGGAACAAACACAACAAAGGGAAAGGCTAGAAAAAACACTGTTCTACCATTAACAACAGCAGTAGAAAACACCGTATGAAGTACTAAACTTTTTTTTTTTTTTACTATAACAGCGACTGAGAAACAGCAAGCCCTCTAAAATGGGCAATAACACACTTTTTAAACAAAAAACACAGCAGGAAGATTAAGAGATGCCATATATATTTAAAAAGGGCAGGGAAGGAAAAAAGGCCCTTTAATTTAAATGGGCCAGAGACCCTCTAACTTAAACGGACCTCAAGTACAGGAACTTATAATAACTACACTAAGAGATGCCAGAGATGGCCTGGACCTGTTGACCTTGGGATTCCGGATACTGGCTAAGGCTCTTGCCACCCCTATAGTGCCTTTTTTAGGCAAGATTAAAATGGCAAATTCACCACCGTAACAGGTACAAGCAAGCAAAATCTGAGGGTAATGCTACTCAACGCTAGAAGTCTAAACCTCAAAATGCACTCACTTGAGGCATTCCATAAAAAATGAGAACATCAACATCTGTGCAATGACAGAAACCTGGTTCAAGGCTCCAAAGAGCACCCCTGCATTACCAGGCTATAATTCATACCACACCTTTCGGCCACCTAACCTGGACCGAAGCACTAAAGGTGGAGGCGTGTCCATATTCATTAAGGATATACACACCTCCAGGCTAGTTGCTCAGCATAATGCATCTGAGATTGTCCAAGTGCAACTAACTCTGGGCAAGACCGCAATGCAAACTGGAGCTTGCTACAGATCCCCCACCATGCCCCAGGATTCCCGCTCCTCATTTCTTGATACACTGGAAAATATTAGGGTACAACCTAACACCCTAATAATGGGCGATTTCAACTACCCCACCATTAACTGGGAAAACTACTCATGTACCAAGTCTTGTGCTCAACATTTTCTGGAATTCATAAATTCCAACTCATCCACACCCCCACCAGGGGCAGCAATATCCTAGACCTGGTCATTACCAACATGGGCAACTGGTGTTCCACACCAGAGGTCAATTCCTCGTTGGTCAGATCCGACCACAAGCTAATCATCCTAGACATCCACATCCCACCCCCATTAGGGAAACCACCATAAAAAATTTCTCCAAAGCCAACTTCACGCTTCTTAAGACAGAAGTGGCAAACTTCACGACACCCATGCTGACGGACAATAGAGGTACGACAGCTGAATCCTATACAATTGCATGTTATAAGCACTTACATGACTGTATGGATCGTGCAATCCCTAACAGAACCAAGATGCTATTCTGGGCAGTCTTGAACAGGTTAATACATCCTGGAAAAATCAGTACCCCACCCCCAACAACAGGTTTAGCAAAGGAAAACATAGCAGAATCATTTAACTCGTTCTTTACTGAGACTGTACTTGCCCTTGCCCAAAAGCAAACCTATGCAAATACTACCAGTGCCCCCCACAAACTTAACAACAGCCACACTTTTAAGCTACAACCCACCCCAACCTCCTATATAAGAAAACTACTATCCCAACTAAAACCAACAACACTAGGAGCAGACTCCCTCCCCAATGAATTCTTAAAACTAGCACCAAATGAAATAGCTAAACCAGTCTCAATCATTATAAACCGATCCATCTCAGAAGGCTTAGTACCTTTGATCTGGAAAAATGCCTATATCATACCCCTTCACAAAGAGGGAAATTCTTAAGACATATACAATTACAGACCAATAGCAATACTATCCCCACTTGCTAAAATATTAGAAAAATGTGTTCACCATCAATTAATGACCAATCTTATTGATCATGAGCTCATATCACAAACACAACATGGGTTTCGACCAGGACATAGCACAACCACTGTCCTGCTAGCATTCATAGATACCATTATTCACAACAGGAACAATGGTAAGATTTCTTCAGCCCTCTTCCTAGACCTATCAAAAGCATTTGATATGGTTAACCACGAAAAACTAATCTCCCACCTTATAAACCTAGGCTTAGATAAATTAGCAGTCTCCTGGTTTAAAAACTACCTTAACAATAGACAACAGGCATTAATATGGAACAATAACTTGTCTCCACTCTTGCCTGTGACACTGGGTGTACCTCAGGGATCTATACTGGGCCCCTTACTGTTCTCAATTTTTACAAATGATCTCCACTCAGCTGCTAAAAGTTCAAGCCTTATACAATACGCTGATGATTCAACTATAATATGTTGCATCCCTTCTTTACCAGACCTTCACAAAATAACCCAGGATAACTTTCACTCAGTTGAAAGCTGGCTTATGGAGAATGGCTTGATAATCAACCCCCCAAAAAAACCAAGCTGCTGCTATTTCATCCCTCAACTATAACTGCCCCCACCTGCACCTTTACTATCCACTCAAACAACAGTACCCCCATATCACCTGAAGCCCAGACAAAACTACTAGGTATTACTATTGACAACAAGCTCAAATTTGATGTACATATTAATCTGCCCATTAAAAGTACTAACAAAAAGCTAGGTAGTCTCTACAAGCATAAACCATACCTGACCCATAATGCTAGAACTGCTATTGCACATACTCAGCTTCTCTCAACTCACTGTATGTCTCACCCATCTTGATTAACTTATCCAAAACAGAAATCTATAAAATGACCACCTGCTATAATCAGATAGCCAAATTTGCCAACAACAGCTCCTACAGAACACATCACTAGCCAATTTTGCCAACAACAGCTCGTACAGAACACATCACTGGCAAAATCTAAAGCAATTGGGTTGGCTTGAACTACCAAACTTACTTATTTATAGTCAGCTGGTTATGACTCACAAGCTACTCTAGCAACAAACTATAGCACCTTCACTGGTTAACATTGTACAACAATATTCCTGTCCCAGGCAACTCCGCTCAACTGACAAGTTACAGTTAGCAGTGACTAGATCTCACAACCATGCTGGTGACTCCCTTTACTCTTCTTATGTGGCCAAAATCTGGAACTCCCTGCCTACATCCATAACCCTAGTAACCTCCCTACCTACATTTAAGAAAGCTATCAACAATTACCTCAGCAACAAATGGCTATGTCCCTGTTCTATACCAGACTAATACCAGAACCACTCCGATACTGTTGTAACTCTTGGCTTAAACCAGTGACTTATCTGTTACCTACATATAAATATATAACACAATAGTGGAATGATGGTATACCTGTATCTGTGTGAGTATGTACAATGTAATAATTTTTATTAACTATTGTAACTGTCTGAAGCTTATACCTATATGTGTCAACAACTAGATACCCTAATAGAGCTAGTTGAAATATGTACCCATGTTTTGTCTGTATTTTGTCTATAATTGTCTCTGGAGCATTTCTCCCAGGGCCTCCACTGAAAATGGACATATATCCAGTTGGATTATCCTGGTTAACAAATGTAAAATAAAATTAAATAAATCCTCCAAAAAAGGAAGCCAATCTGGTAGTCCCCTGCTATAAACAAACTCTACAACAGAAGAAAGAAACTGTTGCAAAAAAGAGTAAAATCCCATGATTGGAGGAACTCCGTGGTCAGCCTCAGTAAGAAGCTGAGATCCATCATAAAATCCTCCAAAGCTAGTTATGAAAACAAAATCGCCACTGATTCTAAAGACAACCACAAAGCATTCTATAGCTATGTCAAGAATCTCAATGGCAACACTCAAGCACAATGACACTAAATATACAGAACCAACTGATATTGCCAACATCCTGGCAGATAGGTTCAGTGCTAACTTTACTCCCCTCTCACCCCCTAAAGGGCCCATCTTTATATCGGAAGAATGCAAAGTTCCTGTAATCACGGCTGCATAGGTAAAAAACACACTCTCTAAACCATGAACACAGCATCCATGGACCTGACAACATCCCAGACTGCGTTCAACATGAACTGCAGAATGAACTGGCACCCCACCTAAGTACCATGTTCAATCATAGCCTCACTTCAGGCTTTGTGCCCACTGAATGGCGCACAGCAATGCTTATCCCACTCCACAAAGGGGGAGCCACCATGGACCCCGGGAACTACCACCCCATTAGCCTGACAAGCCTGGTCTGCAAGGCTGTGGAGCGTATCATCATGGAACTTATAAACAATGACATTGGTAATCTCCAAACTCTGGACCCTACCCAGTTCGGGTTTGTAAAAGGCAGATAATGTTTCTTAAACCTGACAGACTTCTTTGAAGCGGTCACCAAAGCCGAAGATGAGGGTAAGGTGGTTCACACAGCCTATCTAGATCTCGCCAAGGCTTTCAACACTATCCCCCACTCTGGAATTATAGACAGACTCACTAAACTAGGTATAAATCCCTATGTCACAAGATGGGTTACCAACTGGCTCACTAACAAAACCCACACTGTGAAAGTAGCAGACTCTAAATCCAACTTAAGACCAGTGACAAGTGGAGTACAATAGGGTTCAGTCCTAGGTCCTCTCCTGTTTGGTATCTACTTCTCTGAAGTACAGGCTAACACAGAAGGTCTTTGGCTAACAATGTTCGCAGATGACTGCAAACTAGGAGCCATAATCAAAACTCCTAACGATGTGGACATCCTACAAAAGGGCCTCACTGAGACAGATGCCTGGTGTCAAAGCCATAGCCTCAAGCTCAATGCCAAAAAGTGCATTGTCATCCCTTTTGGTAAAAACTCTGTACCCATGAACTACCACATAGGCGGTATGTCTACTTAACACCGAAAGTGTGATAAGAGACCTTGGGACACAGGTGGACAGTAGTCTCTCCTTTGATAATTACATTGCCACAGTAGTCAGGAAATCCTTCTATGTGGCACACCTCATCACAAAAGGTTTCTCATCCAGGAAAAAAGAGGTTATTGTTCCCCTCTACTCATCACTCATTAGACCCATTATAGAGTACAACGCCCCTTTTGGTATGTACCTCACAAGACATCTACAACAACTGGAAAGGCCACAGAAATACCACACAAAGAGGATTACCTGCCTCAAACAGATGCCCTATGCAGACCGTCTCAAAAAACTCCAGCTTTACTCTGTCGCATATCGCCTACTCAGAGGCAGTCTCTGCCTAACATACAAAGCTATGTCAAACCCAGAGCTGTTGGACATACTCCATGTAAAGAAATTTCAATCCCTCCGAGCTACATGCTCTAGGGACCTAAACCTTGTCACCACAATAAACAGAACATGATGGAGGGATAGATTCCTGTCCCAGAGACTTCCCATACTCTGGAACAAACTACCTATCTATATCAAACAAAGCTCCTCATTAGCACTCTTCAAGAAAAATCTTGATGATTGGATGGGAGATAGGAAATTCACCCCAGGGATCACTTCTGTGGCTCTGCTTGACAGCAGCACAGGAACATAATTTTCTTGGGTGGCAAAAGCCAGGGTACTGTTTGGCTAGGCTTATATAGGCCCTAGGGTCAATAGCCTAGTACCTACCTATAAACCTATAAGAAGATTCAAAAACATTTATAAAGCAATGTTATAGAGAGATCTTGACTTCAAAGGCAAAAAGAGAAAAAAAAGAGATTAAAGATTTAGCCCAGAGCTGACTGACATCTGCCACGCAGTGCGGCAAACGGGATCTGAGGTATTTTCTTTGTGCATCATGGGAAGGGTATGAGTCCACGAGCTTGGTTAAAGTCCTCCAGCTAACAAACAGGCCAAGACTGATCCGATGCATCAGATCAGATCCCATATGTGAGAATTAGGATGAGCTTGACAACATCACATCATGTGTTTCTGAGTATATCTCACTTTCCTACTGGAAGCGGAAAGAGTTATGTGCTATTTGATATTCGAATTTTACGCTAATTAGATGCCTAGATTTTTGGCCTGATGTTCCTACTTTGTAAGGCCTTTGATCTTATTTTCAGTATCTGCAGGTTGAGAGGTATGCAGATGATAATTGTAGCCAGGAAATTTAAAGACAAATTCTGATAAATATAAAATGAAATATATCAATTTGCCAACTAGCCATATCAATTCTATGCAAATAGATGGGAAAGAAGTTGAGATGGTGACAAATTTTGTTTTGCTTGACTCAAGGGTCTTGGCAGATGGTGATTATAGCCAATAAATTAAAAGACACTTGGGAGGACATTTTTGGCAAATCTGGATAAGATATAAAGATCAAGGATATCACTTTGTCAGCAAATGTCTTGAGTAGTCAAAGCTATGGCTTTACTAATATATTGCTGAGAGAATGGGACTATTAAGTAAGGCCCAAAAATCCATGATTTTGAATTGTGGCATTGTACATAACTGGCATTAGGCAGTCATGAAACCCAGTGGATGCTGGTGGGGTGGGGTTTAATCATCCATGCTGGATCCCCACAAAGCTGCAGCTGGTTAGGGGAAGACTAATTTATCCATTCATTCTGCAATTCTTAGCTTTTTCCTAATCAGAGTTACAGTGTTAACCTGAAAAGGATAAAGCTGGGAATCAGTAAATGAATGAAATGAATAAGAGGCAAGCACTAGAGATCAGTTGCCCTGAGTCAACTGATCTCAGTACTTACCTGAGATGTTAATAGGAGCAGTTGCTCCTGATCTTCAGGGATGGATTTTCTGTTTCAGGTAGTTGGATAGTTTTATAAGTACTAGCAGAACACTAGATATATCTGTTGATAGTGGTAACCGTACACACTGCCATTGGAAATGACCCATTTGTTTTTCACTTTAGTTACTAATTTAACAGAGTGCTCAAGGCTGAAATTAGGAAAAGCTGTAAATGATAGCAGCAATTGCAAATACATTTTGTGACCATTTATTTCGCTTTATTTGTGATCACACATTGATATTGATTGCACAAGGGAGGGGTGGATGAGGTAAACTGTGGGTGACACTTGGACAGTGGAATGATCAGTGTGATGTGACTTGTTGATAGTAAGGAAGTCCACGTGTATGATGGCAACAAGCTGGAATACCCTTCTATGGCCATTCTTTCTTCATCATCACAAACTAACATCAGTTCTACATACAAGCTGGTTATCTTTTAAGAGGAAGCAGGATGATTGTGAAAGAATAGGGTATTTATAATAACATTGTTGAATGACCAGTGATAATGGTATGTAAAGAACAGGAAAAGGCGGCGTATGTGTAGGTGTATAATAAGATGAAATATATTGCTGTGGCCATTATTTTCATTTACCTTTGTCACAATCAGAAAACACAAGTGTGTGAAAGCAACTGACCATCAAGCTGGCTTTACAAGGTTAAAGAGACAGAGAGAGAGAGAGAGAGAGAGTGTGTGTGTGTGTGTGTGTGTGTGTGTGTGTGTGTGTGTGTGTGTGTGTGTGTGTGTGTGTGTGTGTGTGTGTGTGTGTGCATCTATCCACATGGGGGTGGGTTGCAAAGGATTGCAGTGTATATGTCCAATACTAACTAACTGAAATATATTACTGTACCTATTATTTAACTATTTACTTTTTTATCTGTATCTGACATCAGAGGTACACAAATGCAGTCTATGGATGAAAGTAAGTGACTCCTGTTGTCATTTGATCACAGTTAAACAGTTATAGACAGTATTAGGCAAGTGAGAAATCCATTATTGTAGGACCCCCTGGTCAATTGTGGAGCCCCACAAAAGCTGCTGGTGCTTGGGGAAAATAAAGAGAAAAAAAACTCATCCATCCAACCATTCATTCTGCAGTTATCTACTTTATCCTAATAGGGGCCACAGTGTGACCATGAAGCAAGGCTGCCACCTTTCCATCATGCCACTTCCTGACATGCAAGACCCCACCTACTGCATGATCTAATCATGCCCCTTTCCCTTGGGTAACCCTGCCCCCTTTATGAGACCATGTCCAAAAGTCCCAATCTTGAATTCCACATGGAATTATTATATACAGCAAATGTACAATGAATCAAGGGCAATCTCTAAAGGGAGTATTTTTTTTATTAAGCAGCAACTTGTTCTCAAACTACAGTGTTTTAAGGATTCACTTCATGGAAATGACACCACCCTTGTTTTAACTATACAAATGAAATTTTTTAAAATCATTGTCACATGTTACTAATTTAATAGAATATTGAAAATAAAAATCAAGGCCCTATTCTACAACTTTGTATATAGTAATGCAATTTTCCAGAACAATTAGGATGATCATGGCTTATATTTAAAACTATAATTCTCATCCAATCTGTAAAAATCTAGTAATGTCTGGTTACCTTTTATGAATGCATACAATTGTGAGCAACTTGCTTCTATGCTTTTCTTGACCAGGCCTTTAAGGAAATTAAGCATCATATCAGAACAAGTAGTTTGACCTGCAGCTTGGCCTTGACAAGAGGCACAAGCATTCTGTTTCTGTTATGAGTTCATGCAGTTTCCATAAGTGAAAAACAAAATTCTTTCCACAGATTTGTTGCTGGGGGAAATTGAAAGAACATACTGCACCAGTCTGTAAAGCATTTTATATTCTGGAGTTGTACTAAAAAAGTTACCCAGTGATCACTTAGTGACGTCTTTGTCACCTGTAATAAGGGTGGCACTGCAGCAGTTAAAAAATGCAGTAGTCCATGTAAAGTTCATCAATGTCCAGATCTAATTTGAATGCATCCGCAATTGTGAACAGTTCTGACCAGGCTAAAGATTGTTAGAGGCTGAAGACCCAAAGAGCTTTAAAGGGACTCATATCAAAATCAAAGCACTTCTGAAGGTAGGAGAGTGCATTTCTATAAAAGGTACTGATGTCTCAGCAGTCTGCTGTCCCTCAGCTGGAGTTAAGTGCTTTAAAGCAGATTAAGCTTTGGAATCAAGAAACTGGTCATCCATCCTTTGCTGCAACTCATGTCTGAGACTCACCATCACTACATACGGCTCCCAGCCACAGAGGGGATTGCTTTCAAGCGTTGCTATTGATTTGTTAAAAAAAAAAAAAAAAAAAAAAAAAAAACTTCAACATGTACTGCATGAAGTATATGTAGCACTCAACCTCTGAGATGTCTTCTATGGTGCTGTCATCATTGATCTCTATAAATCTCCACATAAGGGGGAGAAATTCATCAGGCCCTTAAAAGCAGGCCAGTGTGATAGCAGTCTTGCCACAGCTGGAAACAAAGGCAGCCACCACCTTGTGACAACATACTGCATAGTTTCCTTAAAGTCCTGACCCAGGAAAGTGTAGAAGTCCTTTAATTGTGCTACTTATTTGGCAGA